>NW_005366075.1:727211-764591 GCF_000412655.1 Myotis brandtii | reverse complement strand
GGTCATAATAATCTGGCCACTCAGTGTGTGTGTGTGTATCCCACATTCAAAGGCTGTTAAATCACGTTGTTTACTCATCAGAAAAAGATCACTTCTATCGTGGTAAACAACCAGCTTTCCTATTTATAATGGTCTGGCCCTCTAGCAACTTCAGCGCAAAATTATAGCTAATTTGCCTACAAACATCAGATGGTCATTGGCCACTCAGTGTATATGGAACCTATACAGCTCAATACCAAGAAGACACACAATCCAATAAAAAAAATGGACAAAGGACCTGAATAGACACTTCTCCAAAGAGGACATACAGATGGCCAATAAACATATGAAAAAATGCTCACAGTCACTAATCATCTGAGAGATTCAGATTAAAACTACAATGAGATCTGATCTGACTTCACAGCTGCCAGGATGGCTATCATCAATAAATCAACAAACAACAGGTGCTGGAGAGGATATGGAGACAAGGGAACCCTAGTGCAATATGGTGTGAACGTGGATTGGTGCAGCCATTTTGGAAAACAGTATGGAGGTTCCTCAAAAAATTAAAAATGGAACTGTCTTTTGACACAGAGATTCCACTTCTGGTACTATATCCTAAGAATCCCAAAACACCAATTCAAAATACATGCACCCCTATGTTCATAGCAGCATTATTTATAATAGCTAAGATCTGGAAACAGTCCAAGTGCTCATCAGTAGATGAGTGGATAGAAAAGCTTTGGTACATTTACACAATGGGATACTACTCAGCTGTAAAAATAAAGGAGCTCTTACCTTTTATGACAGCACTAGAGGCCTGGTGCATGAAATTCGTGCACGTGGAGGAGTCCCTCAGCCCAGCCTGCACCCTCTCTACTCTGGGACTCCTCGAGAGATGTCTGACTGCCGGTTTAGGTCTGATTCCGCGGGGATCCCTCTCACAATTCGGGACCGCTGGCTTCTACCTGCTCACCTGCCTGCTGGCCTGATCCCCCTAACTGCTCCCCCCTGCTGGACTGATCCCCCTAACTGCTCTCCCATGCCGGCCTGATCACCCCTAACTGCCTCTGCCTCGGCCCCGCCACCATGGCTTTGTCCAGAAGGACGTCCGGAAGATATCCAGTCTAATTAGCATATTATCCTTTTATTAGTATAGATGGATGGACCTGGAGATGATTATCAAACACTATATGATCTCACACGTGGCATCTAGTGAACAAATTAAACTGACGAACAAAATAGAACCACAGGCATGGATACGTGGAACAGACTGACAGATGTGAGAGGAGGTGGGTGGGGAGGACTGGATGAAAGAAGGTGAAGGGATTAGCCAAAGAACATATATGCATAGCCCATAGACACCGACTATAGTGTGATGAGGGCTGAAGGGAGAGGACAGGGTCTGGTGGAGGCGGGCAAACGGGGAAAAGTGGGGACATTTATAATAGTGCCATCAATAAAAAATGTTTCATTTTCCTCCTTTCTTACAGATTTGATATGTGCTTACTGTTTCCTTCAGTGCTTAACAGGCCACAGTGAAGGTACATCACTTTGCCCCTTTTTTGAGATGGCTCAAGATTCAGTAGGACTTCCTTCTGATTATCAGTTTTGGATGCGGAAGCTGTCTGTATGGGGCCAGGCCTCCACTTTGGAAACCCAGCAAGACATCTGCCATCACCTACCTCAGTTCCAGGAGTTCCTGAGGCAGATTTATGAAACCTTAAAAGAAATGGTAAGTAGTGGACCAAAATTAATGCCAGCAGGGACTCTTTACCAGATTTCACCAAGCCTTAATTTTATCCAAGGTCAGGAATTTGTGTTACTGACCTACTGTACTGAAGGAGTAGAAAGACGAATTTTACCCTTAGGTAATTCAGACAGGAAGTGGTTTCCTGTCTGTATTACCATAATGGTCTCTGACTCATTATGACTTCGTCTATTCTTCTTGATTAGTTATATTGTCACATAAGACTTCCTGACCGTCAGATTGTTTTTTAATAAATAAAACTTGGGCACTTGTTGTCAGGTAATAATTGGGATTCTTTTAAAGGCCTTTGCCTCTCTTAAATATTGAAGAGTTTACTGAAATGCTTACCTTTTCCTCAATCCTGTTTTAAAGTGGGCTCTACCAAAAAGTGATATTATTAAGATCTCTTCTTTTAAATATTTTAAGTGGCCTTTTCTGGTAAATATTAAGATTTTGAGTGTCTTTACAATTATATTTTTATTTTGGTATGATTTGTTTTTATTCTAATAGATATATTTGTAAATTAATGTATTTTTATATTATCAAAATATTATTTGTTTTATACTTATTGTCTCACTTCAAGATGCAAAGCAAAATTGTGATTCAACATAGACATTCTTGTGTTATACTTTTACTCCCATAATCATAGAAGCGAGTAGGAAATTTGAAGGATAATTCATATCGGTGGTATGAGTTCATATGTCTTTTGACACTGCAAAGAAAGATGCAGTCTGTATGAACAACCAATGCTAATTTTAAAATTGTTTTTTATAATAAGACTTCTGTAACTTGATCTTAAAGTGGTCCCAGGAAGTCTAAGACTGGCCTCGATGCTGAGACAATGTGAAGAATTTATTGCTGCAGCAGTAGGAAATGCTTATCATTTCACCCTGTGTGCACATTATCTCAGTTTGGTCTCATTTTTGAACTTTATTTGAAAGATAAAGAAGTGGGAAAAGGCCACTGTACAACAGCATGCATATTTTTAAATCTTAAGCTGTTTTCTATTTAGTTGGCCGATTTTTGTCTCAGGTTTTAGATTGTTGTAGACTGAGTCTGGTGCCATTTAGCATATAGTAATCAAAGTAGTAATAAACATAGATAAATATCTTTATGCTTTGGCTGCTTTTATTTCTTTATATAAGTTCCAGAGTTTTTGTCCTCTTAAACCTTCTTTGAAATAGCCCTTCTGGAGCTCAGTTAGGATCATCTTTTATTTTGTTAGAAAAAAACTCCAGGATAAAGATAAGAAATTATAAAGATATTAATCACCCATAATGTTTTTTCACTGTTATGTGGCCTTTGTTATTTTTAAATAAAGTGGCATTTCCTGACTGTTAAGTATGAATAAAGTGGAGTTAATTTGGTAACAAAATTGATTTTACTAAATGTGCTGTACATCTTACTTAGTGTTGGTGACCTGGTTTAAGGATGAACAATGGTGGTTGTTGTTAGGGTTGCCGAAGGAGGAACGCATGAGGCCAAAGTGGTAAAGAATCATGAATTTATTAGGTTATCTGGAAAACCAGATGGGCTGAGCCCCAAAATGGCACCAGCATCCAGGGACGGGGAGTCAGAGATTTTAAAGGACTCTAGGCGGGCTTTTCTGGGTGAAGAATTCTCTGGGAGAGTCCCCAGGGGAAAGATAATGGTCTTAGCAAGTGGAATGTGGTCTAAGCAGAAGGGAATGTTGGTTGTGAAATGACCTAAAGGTCAGTTCCCAGGGGAGAGGGTATCCATTTGATTATTTGATCAGACCTAACAGTTGCTTGTTAACCTTTATTTGAAGAACATACTGAAAGATCTTTTCTAATTCTATTTTCCTTACTTTTCTGAAATATATACTAAAACAAGAAGCATTCAAGTTCCCTCAAGCCATAGTGTCAGTTCAGTCTTTCTGAGTGATATAGGGCCCTTTTACTGACCAAAGCATAATTTTCTTTTACAGGATTCAAATACAATCATTGAAAGATTTCCCACAATTGGTCAACTATTGGCAAAAACTTGCTGGAATCCTTTTATCTTAGCATATGGTAAGAATCCAAAGCATGCTCTCTCAAAACACAAACTTCTAATGATATCTTTAGTCTGCATTGTTTAATAAAATACAGAGCTTTAAATTATAAACCTGTTTTCTGTATTTCACAAAGCAACTTTTTAAATGTATATTCTTTGCTCCATTACAAAATGGCATCCTTTATTGTTTATATATGTTTATGTATGTTTGTATAGATAAACACACACAAACACACACACACACACACACACACACACACACACACACGCAGATCTGTAGGGAATATAATTCTTTGTGTTAGAGGGTAGAAACTCCCAGATGATTATCATAACCTCATTTTTAATTCAGTATAAAATGGATTTAATAATTAAATAATTTTTATTTCCCAGTTTCATATTAGCACACGTACTGTTTTTCATGTGTAAAATTATTCTTCAGAGTCTGAATCCTTCATGACTCTACCATTATTTAGGGATGACAACCTGGTTTTACCAAAGATTAAGAGGAATTTGGGATTCACTGGGGAGGTGTAACTTTACTGATCCCCTGCCTACCTGTCCCGCCTCATTTCTTGTTTAATTCCCCACAACTACACCACATTTGTGGTAGCCAGGTCAGATTACTAACTGTGCCTGAAGTACATGATGTTAGAGCCTGTGACATGCAATTCCTGTTGCCTGGAACTCTGTTCTCTCTCCTCCTCATAAACCTTTTAAATCACCTTGTTGGGGCTGAGTTGGGAACCTGTCTTAGTATTTCCATATCCACTAGCATTTCCCTTAATTATACAGTAACACTTACTATACTGTTTATAATTGTTGGTTTGCCTGTCTGATATCCTGGAAGACTGAATGTCTTTCAGGAGCAGGAACTGTGGTTTTAGTTCTTTGTTGTCCTAGGGCCTATGGTAGGGTGGAGCAGGTGCATCTGAAGGTGCACAATCGAGGCTTATTGCCTTAAATTGACTATATTATTAGCTAATGTAATATTTACTTTTCATATTTTTAGTCAAAGACTGATTGTGTAACATGATATCAGAATAAGAAATAAAATGAATATTTCTTTTTGATGTTTTAAAGAATTATTTCTCTCTCCTAACCTGTCATACATAAATTATTATAAGAAACATAAACTAGGTGGGGAAGGGACATTAGCATTTGGTCCTGTGAGCATACATGCATGTGTGCATTGAACACACTCAAACTCACTTTTTCTGGCCCCACGCTCATCCACTTCTTTTCCTTTCCACTCTGCCTCTTGCTGCTGCTTCTCTCTTGAGTTGATTCTACCTACCCCAACCACTGAGCCTGTTCAAGTTATTTTTTTTAATCCTACTTTAGGATATTTTTCCATTTATTTTTAGAGAGAGTGAAAGAGAGAGAGAAAGACAGAGAGAAATACATCAATTGGTTGCCTCCTGTACGCACCCTGACAAGGGCCTGGGCTGGGGAGGCGCCTGCACCAAGGTACATGCCCTTGACCGGAATCGAACCCGGGACCCTTCTGTTCACAGGCCTATGCTCTGTCCACTGAGCCAAACCTGCTGGGACCTGTTCAAGTTCTTGACCTGAAATGGCAAAGCCTTCTTCGTACAGCCATCACTGTACTTGCCACTCTTACCAGGGCCACACATCCCTGTCTTGTATTTATATATTTTAGTGGTGCCACTGAAATGTACTGCTAATGAGCTTACTTTGTTTTAGGAATTTACAGATGCAAGCCGTCACTTGTTATTCATGAATGCCACAAGCACACTACAGGGGATGGCCTGTCTCAGGATCCTTCCTGGAGGCCCTGACTTTGGGACTGGAGCATCCAGCCAGGCAATTAAGTGAGATGGGAAACTGACAGCAGATCTTAGTGCAAAGTTTTTATTCTGAAAAAGAGTGGAAATGAAAGGAATATACCACTATGTATTTGCCACCTAATATTTTATTTTTTTATATCTTAAACTGAAATTTCAAATAAAAGTTAATTCTTTAAACTTTAATTCTATAGTTTAAAAGCATAAAGGCAGCATTTTTTGAGACAATAAATATTGTTTCAGCTGCCAAGTTTGGGGGCTAATTGTTACACAGCAGTAGATAGCAAATAGTGAGGAAGAGGGGTTATAGCTGTTAAGTTTAATTATGAATAAAGAGATAGAATCAAGGGTTCCAAGGAGGTAAGGCACTAATTTAGAGAACACCACTGAATAAAAGGTGTCTCTCCCTTTCTATTATTACCTACTTTGTCTCTTCTCTTTCTGGTGTCTCCATTTCCAAATACTCCTTATTATTCTTATTTCAGATCCTGTTCTCACTTAATATTATGGGAAACTTATTTCCTTAATGGAAACTGTTTATGTTTACTGTATTTAAAAAATAATTTTGATGTTATATAATTGTAAAAAAGACCCTTTCCTGAGAGAAAATGCCCAACCAATGAAACAACAGCATAAAGCAAGTCCTTCTATGCCTGTCAGTCTTTTCTATGAGCTCAGAATCAAAGGTGTACCTCAAACAGGAAACTGAAATTTAATGGGCAGTTCAAAAGGCAGCGCAAGCATTGCAACAGAGAGAGATGGAGAATTTGTTTCTGGTTGTCAGAGGGGGCCAATGTAATGAAGATGAGGTGCTAAGGAAAGATCACATATGATACAAGTTTAGGCCCAAGGGATAAAATTAGTCCAGCCTCCACTTTTACAATTAAGGAACCAGAAACCCAGAAAGTTCCATGACTTGTCTTAAAAAACCCCATCTCATCTACTGTCTTCCAAGAGTCAGCTCTAGCATGAGCTGCCCTGTGAAATTCTCCTACTCAGATCCTTGTTCCGACTTCTGGTCTCTTTTTTCCTTCACTGGAAAGTGAGCAGAAGTTGTGAGCTGTGTTTTCCTAGGCATTGGCATACAAAAACAAACAAACAAATAAAAAAACAAAACAAAAACCTCAGTAAATATCTGTGCAGTGAACATATACATTCAGGTGATGCTGGCCAGTAGGAAAGCCAGGACTGGAATGCTTCCACCACATGGTGTGATCTACTCGGGTTTAGATCTTTACAACATGGCAGACGTTAGAGGGCTGGGCTCCTGGCTCTTATTAGCTTTGTTCTCTGGGGAAAGTGTCTTCTTTATTCTAATCCATAATTACCTTTTCTGCAAGACTATCATCAAGAACTCATTTAGATCCACTGTGCAATCCACGGAGACCAGCGCAAAATGAGCGATGCCTCTGATTCTACTTCTTCAATTCTATAACACAAACTTTCCCACATTTTAACATTCTGAATAGGATGCCCTACATGTACCATGTATACTTAAAGGTTGGGTGAAAATTTCTTTGGCTTTTCTTTTTCTTTCTTTTTTTAAATTTTTTGTTATTGTTAATCCTCACCTGAGGATTTTACTAGTATTTCCATTGGCTTTGAGAGAGAGAGAGAGAGAGAGATTGAGAGAGAGAGACATCAATGTGAGAGAGACACATCAATTGGTTGCCTCCCATACACTCCCTGACTGGGGTGGGGATTGAACCTGCAACCTAGACATGTGCCCTTGACCAGGAATCAGACCTGCAGCCCTTTGGTGCATGGGCTGATGCTCTAACCACCGATCACACTGGCTAGTTTCTTTTTTTCTTTTTGAGAGAAAAATAAATATACCGTTGAACTAAATATGTGAAATATCTCAACACCTGGGAAAAACTCCTATCTTTTGTATTATTTTAGATTTAAGCTCCATGCATTAACATTCTCTTCTTTTTTTTCTTTTTTAAATTTTTATTTTAGTGTTGAATGTCTGTGTTTTGGAAATGCATTCCTTTTTAACCCAGGAAGCTGTTTGTGTAAGCTTGTCACTGGACTGGTTCCAAACCAGGGGTTCTGTCCCGCCACCCCTATATGGTCCGGAACCTCAAGGCTCTTGACTTGTGTAGGAAAGAATTCAAGAACGAATCCCAGGGAGAGCGAAAGCAAGTTTTATTTAGGTAGAGAAAGAAAGAGGTCTGGACGTGGGTTCCTGGAGACAGGGTTGGGGGTTGAGCCCAGGATTGGCTGCTGCCACCTGGTGCCCTCTGGTTGCAAGTCTCACAGGGCATGGACATGAAACAATACGTGTCTGAGTGGACATGAAGAACTTGTGAGCTGTGCCTCGTGTGGTCAGTTAGTTCCTGGGATTTTATGTGTTTTCAGTTTCTGAACTTTGTGGCACCAAATTCTGTCTTTGCCTTTGGGTTGAGAGGGGGTCTTGTCCCCAACATGGTCCCTTCTGCAAGTGTCATGGTGTTTGTCCACCTGCCCCCCCTTGTACTTGTAATGTCAGTTTTCATTGTAATCCTATCTAATAAAGAGTGAATATGCTAATTGACCATCACACCCTCACAAAGATGGCGGCCCTCACACACAATAAAGAGGAAATATGCTAGTTGTCTGCCACGCCCCCACAAAATGGCAGTGCCCACAGCCACAAGATGGTGGCACCCAGTCCCCTCAGCCCCACCTTATCCAGCCTCAGTTCCTCAGTCCCCTCAGCCCTGCAGGGGAAGGCAGTTGGGGCAATTGGGCCTGCAGGGGAGGGCAGTTGGGGACTGTCATGCCGGCAGGAGAGCACTTGTTGTCAATCATGCTGGCAGGAGAGCGGTTAGGGGGCTATCAGGCTAGCAGGTAGAGTGGTTAGGGGCAATCAGGCCGGCGGGCAGGCGAGTGGTTAGGAGCCAACAGTCCCGGATTGTGAGAGGGATGTCCGACCGGCAGTCAGACATCCCCCAAGAGGTCCCAGATTGGAGAGGGTGCAGGCTGGGCTGAGGGACACCCCCGCCCTGTGCACGAATTTGTGCACCAGTCCTCTAAGGATGGTATAATGGACTTTGGGGTTGGTCTTTGGTCATCTTTTCCTCCATCGTGGATTAATCTGATTTTAGCCAGTACTTGTTGATGACTCCTGTGAACACCACAGCAGTTTCCTGCCATAAACTGTTTCCCTTTGACCATGTGTGGAGGTGGGGGCTTTGATGAGAGGACATAGCTAGCAGCTTATCGGCCTATGATGTTGCTTCTACTTCCTCATTCCCCTGGTTGGGAGTTTTTCCTAACTTCTTTCTGTCCTGTCTCAAGCTTATCATTGGATGTGTCTGTCACACTTGTGACATGAAGATGGAATTTCTTCTAATATTTAAAACATAGGCCATATAATAGTCACATTTTTAATCAATGGGATTGGTTCAACCTGAAGAATGCTAGGATCATTAGAGGTTAAATTATATGATAATTGAAATAATTGATCTCAGGCAAGCTCATGAAAACCAGGGAAAAAAGTTAATCCCTCCGAATAAATCCTGATAAAGTTTGTTTAAAGATGTTATTAGAAGATCATAAGCCTATAGATATTTATGGGTTTAAAAAATACTGTTAGTGTCTTGTGGTGTGTGGTTGAAAATAAAGAGGTAGTTTTCTGTAGTTTGTATTTTCCTTTTTTTAAAAAAAATTTAATCCTTACCCGGGGATTATTTTTTCATTGATTTTTAGAGAGAGTGGAAGAGAGAGGGAAAGATAGAGAGAAATATCGATGTGAGAGAAATACATTGATTGGTTGCCTTCTGTATGTGCCCTGACCAGGGCCTGGGCCAGGGAGGAGCCTGCAACCAAGGTTCACTGCCTTGATTGGTTGCCTTCTGTATGTGCCCTGACCAGGGCCTGGGCCAGGGAGGAGCCTGCAACCAAGGTACATGCACTTGACTGGAATTGAACCCGGGACCTTACGGTCCTCAGGCTGACACTCTATCCACTGAGCCAAACTGGCTAGGGATTCTTTATTTCTTATTAATGAATCCCTTAGAGATGCTTTGTTTATGAGATAACAGAAGGTAAGAAGGTAAAGGGTGAGAACTTGAGTTTTTCACCCCAAAATATGCTTTTGGAATATTGATTATTTTAAGCTGGTTATTTTTAATTAACAAAAGACTTAGATAAAAAATTTGACCTCCCCTCCCTTCCCCCAACTACTAAAAGGATTTAGAGAGGACCTGCTCCAGGAAGGAAGCTATTATAGATAGCTATAGTTTACCATGAGCTAAATATGCTAGGGAGGAACCCAGGAAGGCCCTTTGATAAAAGTCCTCTCTGTGACCCTTGTTAAAGATAGTCCAGCAAACAGTTACTTACCAGACATTTACTTTTCCATCTCCATGTGAATTGTATTGCTGCCCTTTAAAGTCCAAGACCATAATCGACATCCTCTCTCCTTAGCTCAAGGTGGCATATAAGCCTTAACTGCCCTACTTCTCCTTGGTCCCGTATTCTTTTTATTTTTTAAAAACGTATTTTGTATTGATTTCAGAGAGGAAAGGAGGAGGAGGAGAGAGAGAAACATCAATGATGAAAGAGAATCATCGACGGACTGTCTCTTGCACGTCCACTACTTGGGATCGAGCCTGCAATCGGGCATGTGCCCTGACTGGGAATTGAACTATGACCTCCTGGTTCATAGGTTGACTGTCAACCACTAAGGCTAGAAGGAACCCTTGCTCTCCCGGAGTTGGCTTATGCATACATAATAAGTTTGGTCATTTTTTCCTGGTAATCTGTCTCATGTTAATTTGATTATTAGTCCAGACAGAAGACTTTAGAAGGCTAGAAGGGAAATTTATTTTTCTGCCCCCACCAGGGCATCAGGTGGTTCTGCAGAGCTTGATTCCAGGTGCTGGGTTTCCTCAGTCTCACCGCCATGGCCTTGTGATAAAGTCCATAGCTGCTTGGCTCTAGCTCAGGTAACTAACATCTTCAATCTTTAGCCCTCCTTTTGCTTTTCAAACCTGTTACAAAATTTCCAGCTGGAATGGATTCAGTTTCCAAAAGAGAAAAGAAAAAAAGGCTCACTAAACAGTTATTCCCATCAAATACAAGATTTCAAAATTCAGCATTTTCATCACATATTTACTAAAGTTTTAAATTTCAGAGTAAAAAATTAAGAGCATGTTAAGAGGCTTCTATTTTATGCAAACCGTTTGGTATTAAGCAATCTTTTTGTTGAGTTTGTTTTTAAAAAGGGAGGGTGTTTTGGCAAATTAGAAAGTTAAAAGATTAAATCTGAAAGATTGAGTGCTGCCTGTAGTAATTATGTTGCCTTAAAGAGGTTGAAACTACTAATGATTTGAAATGAGAAATAAAGAACTGATCTTGAGAAAAGCCCAGTTCTTTTAGTCCTTTCCATCCTTCTCTTTTGGCTTTAAAAGTTGCTGCTGTAACAGAAAGGGAATTGACCACACAAGTGCTGAGTATACACGATCCCAAACCCACAAGAAGAAAAAACCCCACAAAGTTGTTTCACACGTGGTCCTGAATGCTTATTCTGTGAACTTAGTAGTTTGAGATTTACCTAAAATATAATAAACATTTCTGTAAATATAATGTTTTACATTTTTTTAATACTGTTTATCTTTCCCTTTTAGTTGATTTAACCTACTCATTTTAGTTTTTCTCTTTGCAGATGAAAGCCAAAAAATTCTAACATGGTGCTTAGGTTGTCTGATTAACAAAGAACCACAGAATTCTGGAGAATCGAAACTGAGCTCCTGGACACGGGTAAGAGTGTAAGCTTGCCCTGCGCTGCTTTGAATTAAATTCTTTAAAGGTGCTGCTGACTGTCCAGTTCCAGGATGTTTTAGAAACATTTCAAACATACCCTTTGCTGTTACATTGTCTTGCTGAGTGTAAGATTAAAGAGATTTTACTTTTGTTTGTGAATTCTGTAAAACATTGGTCTTTAGGGTGAACTTTCCTATGCCTCCAAGACCTCGTGTTGAGTGGTTTTGGAAAGTTACTTTCAGGTAATGTAAAAGAATGCACCCTGTTTCCCTCCAGCAATTGCTATCCTTCCAAAAATTGTTCCTCCCTACCAACTGTTATGCCCAGATTTCAGGATCCCCAACAGACCATCAGGGAGCCAGCCGAGTCCGATGCAAAAGCAAAAAGAGTCTTTATTTGAGCTAGCTCGGGCTCCCTGTCCACCACACTCGCTGACGCAGCGGCAGGGGGCAGAGAGAGAGAGCTTTGTGGGTAGAGGGGTTTTATAGGGGGGTTGGAGTAAGGGGAGGAGAGAGGACTGTGGGCCCTGCTGATTGGCCAGGCACAAGTCGGTGTCTTGTTACACAGGATGTGGTCGTGTCTATGGCGCGCACTTCCCTTGATTATCATTGGTTAGTTTAAAGAAATCCTAGGTGTGGCTAGCAGAGGCTTGGGCTTCTTCCGGGAAGACGCTCCTTGCTGAGCTGCCCAAAAACGGAGGATTCGGGGCAAGATGGAGGGCATAGCCCTCGCCCTTTCACAACCTAGTTTAAATACTATAATTATGTAATTCCTCTCCAGGTGCTTCTCTGCCTCTTTCAGAATCTATTCTGTAGTAAAACTAAAATTCAGAAGTTCCCTGGGAATAGTAGTCTTTATTTTGTGTCCCCAAGTTGGTGCCCAGGCCAGTATGCTCAGACTAGCACCTGGTGCTAGTTGGCTGCTGTTGCTCACAGTCAAATTGGTTACTCAGCTGTGCTAGTCCAGATAGCTGACAGCTCCCTGCATTCACCATGGCTGTTTCTGCTTCCTCTTGAAGGGTAGACACAAGTTGCAGACTGTTGTGAGGCTGGGCTGTGACTGCCCTCAACGCCAGCAAGTTGGCTATTCTTTTCTCTTACTCCCCACTGTCTTGCTGCCATAACCCCAAGGACTCACTGAGGCCTGTCAGACTACTTAGTATGCACATGGTTCAGGTTGCTGTTTAGTATTATGAAATCACCCACCTAGATTAATGCATGTGGTTTTGTCTATCAGTCTGACTGGTGATATAATATCATTTACTGCTTTTTGACCATTCCTTTGTTTAATACAATATTGCAGACAGAGATGGCAAAGACAGTATTTGTAATTTCCTGTTATATTCAAAGAATAGAAGGGAAAGGGAAAGAAGAAGTGAAAAGGACTGGGCGAGGGAAGGAAAGAATGCAAAATTTAATTAGAAGGAAAATTAATGCAAAGAACTGAAGAAAGGAATGGATAAGTGGAATTAGAGTTGAAATAATATGAAAAATAAGGTTATAGGATAACATATTTATTCTTTAAGGTTTTAAATTGTTGCTTCTGTTGAGTATGTGATATTTTAATGATTATTTAGGATATTTTTTTTTATTGCCTAGCTCAATACGTTCTGACATAGACCATCTAATTAAATTTTTTGGATGATTGGGTTAACTTTTTTTATTTCACTGACTCTATTAGCCCATTAAAAATTTTCTAGCCTTGCATTTTATTCTGTGGGTTTCTCTTATGTAATGTAGTGTCCGTTTATCATTAGGTAATTATTAAGTATAACTCAGGGAGATAAAGTAAAAGCACTTCATTCCTATCTTCAGAGAATTCTCAGGCTGGCCAAGTCATCCAAGGGCAGTGTGATGGGTATTAGTAGAGCTATAAATAGGTGTGATGGCAACACAGAGGAGGAACACTTGCTCAGACTTCAGGGTTTGGTGACATTTCCTGGGGGAGATGATGTATTAGCTGAATTTTGAAAGATGACTAGAGAGCAGGGATAGAGTTTTAGGAGTGATATTGCTGTCAGCAGAAAGTGTATGTGCAAAGAAAGCATGGTGGTGAGAAAGCAAATGTTGCATTGGGGGAACTCAGGTACTTACTAGGTATACCTGTTAATAATGGCGGGTTTTGTAATCAAAGAAAACACGATAATTTCAAGAGAAACATCAAAAATGCTTTATTCAAAGTAATGTTCATCGCTAGCTACACATTTCCCCCATCTTTCAGGTAATTTGTGGATACCGTCCCAATAGAACTTTTCTTATTTTGAGGCAGACCATTCAGAGACTCAATTTTCCACTTCTTCATACGTTTTGAAGTGCTGCTCAAAAAGTGCATGTGCCATCGTTCAGAACAAGTGGTCATCTGAAGGAGCAAGGTCTGGTGAATACGGTGGGTGGGTTAATACTTCCCAGGCAAGATCTTTTAACGTGTCTTTAACTGGTTTTGAAGTGTGTGATGGTGCGTTATCATGAAGCAAAATTACTTTGCCGTGTCTTCTGGCCCATTCTGGTCGTTTTATGATTAAAGCATGATTCAAATTGATTATTTGTTGTCAGTAGCGATCAGTATTAATGGTTTCACCTGGTTTTAGAAACTCATAATACACCACACCTTCCTGATCCCACCAAACACAGAGCATTGTTTTCTTTCTGAAGCCATTTGGCCTTACAGTCGATGTTGATGGTTGACCTGGATCAACCCTTGGTTTTGTGCATTTGGGATTCTCAAAATAAATCCACTTTTCATCGCCAGTAACAATTCGATGCAAAAAAGACTTTCTTTCGGGCAGATGAAGCAACATTTTACTGATGACTTTTTGGTTTTCCATTTGTCTTTCGTTCACTTGATGTGGCACCCATTTTCCTTCCTTTAAAATCTTTCCCATTGCTTGTAAATGATCGGAAATTGTTTGCTGAGCAGTGTTTAATCTTTCTGCAAGTTGTTTTTGATTTGACACAAATTTTCATCCAATAATGCTTGTAATTGTTGGTCTTAAAACTTCTTCTGTTGATCTGGATGTTCTTTGTCTTTCACATTGAAATCATCGCTTTTAAAGCATTTAAACCAGTGTTCACAAGTATCTTGAGATGGAGCATGTTCATCATAAGCTTCCCGAAGTATATGATAACTTTTTCTTCAAAATAATGAATTAAAACTTCCCGCAGATGCTCTTTTTTTGGCACAAAATTCGACATTTTTAAGCATAAAAATATCTATGATGTTAACACCTTCAGCAAATTTAACATAAGAAGTTTTGAAGCTTGTTGTCAATACAACAAAATAGCATACATATCAAAATTCATATATATCAACATATGTGTAACTCCATCTATTGAAAAAAATCTGCCTTATTAACCGGTACACCTAGTACATGGAATAAAAAAAACAACAAACAAGCTCATAGATACAGAGAATAGACGTGGTTGTGGAGGGTTGGGGTGGGGAAAATGGGTTAAAGAGTAAACATTTCCAGTTATAAGAGAAATAACTGGGGATGTAATGTACAGCATGGTGACTATAGTTAATAATACTGTATTGTATATTTCAAAGTTGCTAAGAGAGTAAGTCTTAAAAAAAGTTTTCATCATAAGAAAAAAGAACTGTTTTGCAATTGTGACGATGGATGTTAATTGGACTTATTTTTGTAATCAACTTGCAGCACATACAAATATCAAATAATGTGCACTTGAAACTGTTATATGTCAACTGTTATATCTCAATAATAATAAAAAAGTCACATATGCCAAAATAAAGGTGAGGAAGGGAAAGAGATGATGAAGTTTCACGATTAGAAATGTTCTCCAAGGAGGTGACTTTTTAGGAGAGATTTAAATTAGCTGAATGAATAAGCCCCATTTTTTTTTTTTTTGCAGCCTATCAATGCCTCTCTCCCGCATCTATTTCTCTTTCCCCCCCCCCCCTCAAACTCTCTCTCTTTCTCTCTCTTTTGGGGGAAGAACTCTGACTTTTGCCACTCCATTCTGCATCCAAAAGCCTGTCTCCTTGCTCATGGAGGTTCTCCTACTACCTGTGGGATATTCAGCCCTAATTTTTTTTTTAATTCTACTTGGTTATCTTTCTTTTTCTTATTGATTTGTAGAAATTCTTTTTTTAAAAAATATATTTTATTGATATTTTACAGAGAGGGAGAGGGATAGAGAGTTAGAAACATCGATGAGAGAGAAACATCGATTCGCTGCCTCCTGCACACCTCCTACTGGGGATGTGCCCGCAACCAAGGTACATGTCCTTGACTGGAATCGAACCTGGGACCCTTCAGTCTGTAGGCCGACACTCTATCCACTGAGCCAAACCAGTTAGGGCTGTAAAAATTCTTTATATGTATTGAATATAGGTACCATTTTTATTGCATGTATTGCAGCTATTTTTTTCCACACTATGGTTTATGTTTTTGTGTTTACATTTTCTCATTTTCTTTTAAAGAAGATTTTTAAAAAATTGATTTTCGAGAGAGAGGAAAGTGGGGAGAGAGTCAGAGAGAGAGAGAGAGACAGAGAGAGAGAGAGAGAGAGAGAGAGAGAGAGACAGACAGAGACAGACAGAGTGGGAGAGAAAGAAAGAGGGAGAGAGAGAAACATCGACATGAGAGAGAAACATTGATCAATTGTCTCTCTTATGCATCCCGATTAGGACTGAACCCACAACTTAGGTATGATCCCTGATCAGAAATCAAATGTTCAACCTTTTTGGTACACGGTATGACACTCCAACCAACAGAACCACCTGGTCAGGGCTCAAGGAAGATATTTTAAATTTTATTATAGTTAGATTTATCAATCTTTTCCTTTGTGGTTAATAACTTCGTATCTTATTTAAGAAAATTTTCCCTACTCCAGGGTCATGAAGATCTTCCATCTTCTAAAAGTATATTGGTTTGCCTTTGCCATTTGGTCTGTGATCTACCTGTAACAGTTTTATTGAATGGTCTAAGGTGGGTGTTTATATTTATTTTGCTTCCATATGGATACCCCATTATCCCAGCACCATTATTTCAAAATCCTTTCCTCACTGAAGGAATAAGCCCTATTTTGCTACCTTCATATAATAGGGTGTATTTGTATTTAGGTGCAGGTATGAGCCTAAATCTCTTGATTAGTCTCATTGTATATGATGGTTAATTTTATGTGTCAGCTTGACTAGCCCATGGTGTGCCAGCTGTTTAGTCAAACATTATTCTGGGATGTGATTAACATTTAAACTGATAGGCTGAGTAAAGCAGATCATCCTCCCTAATGTGTGTGGATTTCACCCAACTAATTGATGGCCTGAATAGAACAAAAAAGCTGACCCCTCCTTTAAGGGTTTTCTCTATACTGGACTCTAATAAAGATTAGTCCTTGAGTGAACTCCAAATTGTATGTTTTTTTTATTTTTAGTGTAACACATCATTGTCAGAGCATTCTACAGAGAGTGCCCTGCATTTTTACAAAACAAGTTGTCTCAGAGATGATGGTGTTTGTACATTGAGATGCAAGACAGGCAATGGACTCAGAAGTAGACAGTAGGTTTGATGCTGGCAAAATGGCACTAGGGATTGGTCAGCCAAGGGGCAGACACGGATATTTTGGAAACATGATTATGTCTACGGCTGTTGCTAATTTCTGTTGTTATAGTAGTCCCCCTTATTGGCGGTTTTACTTTCTGCAGATTCAATTAACTGTGGCCATCCAAACATATTAAATGAAAAATTCCAGAAATAAGCAAGACATAAGTTTTAAATTGCATGCTGTTCTCAGTAGTGTGATGAAATTTTGTGCCATTTTACTTCACCCCACCTACGATGTGAATCGTCCCTTTGTCCAGTGGATTCACCTCATTTTTTCTCACCACCCGGGCATTGTGTCATCTCACATCATCACAAGAAGAATGATGACTACAGTACAATGAGACATTTTGAGAGAGAGAAAGAGACCACATTCACATAACTTTTATTACAGCATATAGAATGATCATTTAAAAGGTAAAAGAGCATCATTCCTGAGGCCAGTTAGTGAAAGACAGCAGAGGCAAGGTGACATTCTGGGACAAGGCAGGTACTCCTTCAGGGAGCTGAAGATTCCTCTTCCAAAGCTCCACTCTTGTAAAACACTGCCAGTTGTGAACGAATGCTCTCTCTTTTGTTTTACTTTTTCTTTCTTTATTTTTACTATTTTTATGTGTCTGTTCATTTACTTATTTCCCATCCCTCCACCCCCTTTCTGTAGTATTGTTCTCTATATCTGTGGGTCTGTTTCTATTTTGTTATTTCATTTGTTTTTTAAAGATTTCTCATATAAGTGAAATCATATAGTATTTGTCTTTCTCTGGCTGACTTGTTGAGTTATTTCACTTAAAATAGTACCCTCTAGGTCCATCAATGCTGTTGCATATGGCAGGATTTTATTATTTTTTATGGTTGAATAATATTCGTGTGTGTGTGTGTGTGTGTGTGTGTGTGTGTATCTCACATCTTCTTTATCCACTCATCTATTGATGGACATCTAGGTTGCTTCCATATCTTAGCTATTGCTAGTAATGCTGCAGTGAACATAGGGCAGCATCTATTTTTTTTTAATTAGTGTTTTTGGTTTTGTTTTGTATAAATACACAGACATAGAATTGCTGGATTACATGACAGCCTTATTTTTAATTTTTTGAGGAATCTCCATACTGTTTTTTATTGTGACTTCACTAATTTACAGTCCCATTAGCAGTGTACCAAGGTTCCTTTTTCTCCTCATCCTAGCCAACATTTACTTCTTGATTTCTTGTTGATAGCCAGCCTGAAGGGTGTGAGGTAATAAGTCATTGATATGTATTTCACATTTCCCTGATGATTAGTGATGTTAAGCATCTTTTCATAGGCCTGTTGGCTAATATGTATGTCCCCTTTGGAACTGTCTATTCAGGTCCTCTGCCCATTCTTAAATCAGAACATTTGTTTGTTTGTTTGTTTGTTTTTGTTAAGTTGTATCATTTCATTATATATTTTGGATATTAATTCCTTATTGGATGTATCATTTTAAAATATCTTCTCTCATTTAGTAAATGGTCTTTTTGTTTTGTTGATGGTTTCCTTTGCTATTCAGTAATTTTAGTTTGACATAGTCCCATTTGTTTATTTTTTCTTTTGTTGCCTTTGCCTAAGGAGACACAGCCAATAAGGTATTGCTAAGAGTGATGTTGCCTATGTTTTGTTCTAGGAGTTTTATGGTTTCAGGTCTTACATTTAAAACTTTTATCCCCTTTCAGTTTATTTTTGCATATGTTGTAAGAAAGTGGTCTGGTTTTAATTTTTTGCATGTATCTGTCCAGTTTTCCCAGTACCACTTATTGAAGAGACTGTCTTTAACACATTGTATATCCTCGTCTCCTTTGTCATAGATTAATTGACTGTATAAGTGAGATTTTATTTCCGGGTTCTCTATTCTATTCCATTGTTCTACATATATATTTTAATGCCACCACTGTTCCATTTTGTTTATTGTAGCTTTGTAGTATAGTTTGATGTCAGGTAGCGTAATAACCTCCCACTTTGTTCTTTTTCAAAAGTTCTTTGTCTAGTCAGGGTCTTTTTTGGTTCCTATAAATTTTAGGATTAGTTATTTTAATTTTGAGAAGAATGCCATCGGTATATTTATAGGGATTTCATTGAATCTGTATTGCTTTAGGTAGTAAATACATTTTAACAATATTAATCCATCCAATTCATGAGGAAGGTGTATCCTTCCATTCCTTCTTCAGTTTCTTTCTTCAGTGTCTCATAGTACTTCGCCTCTTTCATTAGTTAAGTTTATTCCTATGTACTTTGTTTTTTGGTGCAATTGTAAATTCCAGTCTTAATTTTGCCTTAGAAACACAACTAGTTTCTGCATATTGATTCTGTATTCTGTAGCTTTTGGTAGAGTCTGTAGGGTTTTCTGTATAAAGTATTATGTAGTCTGAAATAATGAGAGTTTTACTTCTTCCTTTTTTATTTGGATGCCTTTTATTTCTTTTTCTCATTTGACTGCTGTGTCTAGGATTTCCAGTACTATGTTGATTAGTGGTGTTAGTGGTCATCCTTTTCTTGTTCCTGATCTTGAGGAAAAGCTTTCAGGTTTTCACCACTAAGTATGATAGTAGCTGTGGGTTTGTGATACCGGTTTTATTATGTTGAGATATGTTCCTCCTGTACCTGCTTCGTTGAGAGTTTTTTCGTTAAAAGCAACCTTCATTTTTCCTGTTTCTCAGGTCAGAAATCCTGGAATCATCTGTGGTGACCCTTGTCCTCTTATATCTCACATCTAGTTTATCAACAAGTCTGTCAGTTCAGTCTTTGAAATATAACCAGGATCTGAATACTGCTCACCAATTTCACTGCTTCTACCTCCATTCAAGCCACTATCACCCCTCATGAGGGCCATTGCAGTTTTCCTCATCTGTCTCCTGCTTTCACCTTTGCTCTCCTATGTTCTTCATCCGAAAGATCTTTTAGAAGGTGCCTCTGCTCAGAACCTTCCAGTGACAAGTCTGTACTTGACTTATGAGGACTTCCACAACCTCACCCCATGTGACCTGGGTAATCTTCTCCCCATTTTCTCACTTCACTCCAGCACACACTGGCCTCCTTGCTGCTCCTCTGGTACCCAGAAACCTTGCCCAGGGCTTATGCATTCACCTTTGCTCACCTGTTTTCACAGCTCTTCCCCAGAGAGCCACAGGACCCCTTCTTGTACCTCTTTCAGGGTACTGCTCAGATATCACCTTCTCTGAGAGGCCTTCCTCATTACCCAGTCTCAGGAATGCACTGTCTTTATTTTGACTTATTTTTCTTCTTAATGCTGACCATCCCTGACATAACGATTTTTTTCTAACTTTTTATTACCTTCCAAATAGGTTACAAGTTCCATGAGAACAGAGACTTTTTTAAAGCCTAGAAAAAGTGCCTGGCACATAGTAAACATTCAGTGATTATTTGCTAAATGAGTAAATAAGGGAGTAAAAAAGTAGTGGGGTTTCCACTTGGAAAGAAGAGAATGAACAGACAGAAGGAAAATTTATTATTCTAGTTAGGCCTAAAACTAAGTTATTTGTGGAGGGAATTAGAAATTAAGATTAGAAAATGGTTTGGCAGATATTTTGTAGGGCCATGAGTGCCAACTTGTGAGTTTGTTCATAAATTAGTGGTATAGGGCAATTGAAGGAGCTACTGAAAGTATTGGCATTGAAAGAGGTGTATTTGTCATGATTAGCATGCCTTCCCGCTTTCTCCCTTGCTCTCTAGTTTTTCCTAATCCTTCCTTTATTCATATATTCCTTAAATAAATCCTGAATACCAACTCTTTACAATTAGATTTGGGGGAATGTGAAGATCTTGCCTTCAAGAATCAAGTTGTTTTATTACAGTTTAACAAGAAAAGGAGAACAGCATATCGAAGGTACTGTGGGAGCCCACAGAAAGAAGGAAAAGCTTTGTTGAGAGGAGATTAGGAAATATACAAGGGTGGTCAGAAATGCTTTCAGAAGATGAGGGGAAAGTGGCCTCACGATACTGTATCATGAAGTATGAGTTTCCAGGTAAGCAGAACCCCAGGGCATGCCTGGAACTTGGAGAACCGAAGGTAATTTGAGGAGCATGTAGGAAAGTAGACAGAGGAAAATCTAGAAAAGGTCTTCTTGTTAATGATAATAAGAATGGGCTGTCCCATTTATCATATACTAGTGGTACATGAGAGTTACAAAGAGGTAGATTCTGATATAGGCAAATGGCTCATTCTAAAAAAATTTACTTAACCTGGAAGGCAAGGATTTTAATTAGTAGAGTTTAAATGGTAGTTGCAGGGTTTGAGGAGGAGACACTTGGATTATATAAATATAAATAAGATAGTGGATTCCAAGATGACTTCAGAGTAGGTAGAAGCTACATCCACCTGCTCCTGGCACCAAACTAGATTTACAGCTAAATTACAGAGCAATCAACCTGAATAACCCATTGAAGGCTAGCTGAACTGAAATGTAATAACCAAGACTTAACAGAAGAAGCCACATCAAGACAGGTAAGAAGGGTGCAGACACGGAAAGACATAGCCCCCCCTCAACCCCTCTATCCCCTCTACCCCTGCATACCCCCAACCCCTACCCCCACTCCATGCTCAGGTGCAGTGGTGGCTGAGCAGCCAGAGAGTTATGGTGGCTGCAAAACTCTCCTCCCCCTAGGAGCATGTGTCTTTACCCCCACACTGGGATCCCCAACTCAGAGCAACAGAGATGGTAAGAGGAGCTTCACAGCATCAGGTGGTGGAAATCAGTGGGGATTCAGTCTGCCTGGAAGAACCAGACCACCTGGTTCTTTGCCAGAGTCTCATTGAGAGCACTCATTGTGTTACAGCACCAGCCTGGGAGTGAATGGTCCAGACTCTAGCTGCTGGGGAGGCCATGCTGCTCAACTCAAGTCCTGCAAAGGGCTCTGCTGACTACACCCAACAGTGACTTTAAGGGGCCCTCTTTTTTATTTCTAGGGAGACTGTTGGCAGAGACCCCATTACTAAACTGTATGTCTTGAGAAAGAAGGCCAGTCTCCCCAACCTCAAGGGTACAGCCAGTGCCCCTCCCCCAACCTGTTGAATCATTTCACTGGCCCCAACTTGCTGAGTTTAGCCGTGCAGAGATCAGAGTGCTGCACAGAGCTGAGACTTTCGGCCCCATCCTGCCGAATTCAGTGGCACGGGGGAACCAGAAAGCCCTGTAGAGCTGAGATTTTCAGACTGTGTCTCCTGGGGAAGCTTTTGTCCAGGAACCAGATGGGTGAGTGCTGGACTGTGTGGCTACATTGTGGGGAGGCAAATCCAATCTCCCCTGTGAGTTCAGGTTTTGCTGCCCCAGGAAGGGGAAAAAGTACCTGCCCCCTCTTATAGGCTTGTGGGCACCACTCCCAATGGGAGACTGGATGAACCCTGCCAAGTCCCAGATACCTGCCCGCTGGGCACAGTTCCATGGGGAACAGGGACAGCAGCTTAGAGCTGGGATATTAAAAATGAGAGACCGCCCTAATCAGTTTGGCTCAGTGGATAGAGCGTCGGCCTGCGGACTCAAGGGTCCCAGGTTCAATTCCGGTCAAGAGCATGTACCTTGGTTTCAGGCACATCCCCAGTAGGGGGTGTGCAGGAGGCAGCTGATCGATGTTTCTCATCGATGTTTCTAACTCTCTATCCCTCTCTCTTCCTCTCTGTAAAAAATCAATAAAATATATTTTTTTTAAAAAAGAGAGAGACCTTTGGAGGCTATTATCTGGGGCAGGGGTGAAGTGCTTAGGGTCCTCATGTGGACAGGGCCAGTATCATTCCCAATGGAAGACTCTTCACCTATCGCCCTGAGCCCAGGGTGGCTGAGCTTGCTCCTACAGAGAGGACTGCTGGCTGCATCCAACCTGATCCTGCAGTGAGCCCCTCCAGGGGAATTAGAATTGGAGACTCTGGCAAAGACTGAGTGGTTTGCCTTTGAGGCAGGGGCCACTTTCCCCTCATTGAGTGCCTTACTACGTGATCCCCGTAAGGGACCCAGTGGCCCTGTCTTCCTGATCCTAGTTGCCCCTGTGGAAGGGGCTATGGATCTCAGCTAGCCTGGGTTCATCCTACAGTCTTCCTTCAGAAGGCTCTGGAGGAAGATCAACCAATCTTAGGGGGAAGCAGAGTAGCTGACAGGTAGAGGCAGACCTCGGGGAGCCTCTGTCATTTTACAGGTCAGCCCCCAGCTCTCAGCTGGAGGAAGACGACCTTTTTACAGAGATTAGCCCCTCCCACACACACCCAGGTCCAGTAAATGCAGACACAAACATTGAACAACATGGCAACTCCAGACAGGTAGCCCAAAGCCAGTAACACACAATGTCTGAGAGCGACCTGTACCTGAACCCAACCCAAGTAACTCAGAACCAACACAACCAGTGGTGGACTTCAGACCACATGAGAACTTGACCCAATGAGGCACACAAGCAGCACACCCAGTGGGGGATTCCAGCAGGTACCAAATCCTACTGGGAACAACTCCACCTTGGGGCACAGCCCCTGCACAGCATCTCATGTACAATGATGGAGATTTGCCCTTATAGTCAACCAGCCTGAAGGGCTAACTCCACTCATGAAGGGCCGACAACTTTTAAGACTCACCTATAACAACAGAAGGTGCACATCATCCCCAAGAAACATTCCTGGAGCACTGAGCTCAGGTGATTGGAAGATTGTGCCACTGAGCTCAAAAGACACCTTCATCATAAAGCCATCATAACAAGTTTTGGAGTCATAGCAGATCTACCTAATACACAGAGACAAAATGGAGAGACAAAGAAAAATGTCCTAAATTAAAGCAACCCAAATACTAAACACAGAGTTTAAAACAATGGATATAAGGATGCTCAAGGACCTTAGGGGAAGAATGGATGATCTTGTGAGAACTTAAAGAGGTAGTAAGAACCCAAAAGAGCATAGAAACCATAAAAAAGAACCAGTCAGAAATGAAGAATACAATATCTGAAATAAAGAATGCATGAGAAGGAATCAACAGCAGATTAGATGAAGCTGAGGATCAATTCAGCAAATTAGAGGGCAAGATAACAGTAAGCACCAAAGCAGAGCATCAAAAAGAAAAAGAGAATTAAAAGAAATGAGGAAAGTATAAGAAACCTCTGGGACAACATCAAGTGTAACAACATATGCATTATAAGGACACCAGAAGGAGAAGAGAGTGAGCAAGGGGTAGAGAATCTGTTTGAAGAAACAATGGCAGAAAACTTCTCTACATGGTGAAGGAAAACTTCACACAAGTTCAGGAAGCACAGAGAGCTCCAATCAAGATGAACTCAAAGAGTCTCACACCAAGACACATAATAATTAAAATGGCAAAGCTTAAAAACAAAGAGAGACTCTTAAGGGCAGCAAGAGAGATGTAGTACCTGTGAGAGAGCTCCTATATGACTGTCAACTAATTTTTCAAGAGAAATACTTCAGGCCAGAAGGGATTGGCAAGAAATATTTCAAGTAATGAAAAGCAAGTAACTGCAACCAACACTACTCTATCCAACTAGGTTAGGCTATCATTTAAAATTGAAGGGAAAATAAAAAGCTTCCCAGACCAAAAGAAAAGAAGAAAAAAGGCTGAAGGAATTCATTACCACCAAGCTATATATATATATATATGCCATTGACCAGGAATCAAACCCATAATACTTCAGTACACAGGCTGGCACTCTAACCACTTAGCAACACAGGCCAGGGCCACTAAACCAATACTGCAAGAAATGTTAAAGGGACTGCTAGAAGAAGAATATGAAATAGAGAAATGTAGGTATAAAGAAAAAATGGCAGTCAATAAGTACCTATCAATAACAACCTTAAATGTAAATGGATGAAATGCTCCAATCAATAGGGTAGCTGAGTGGGTAAGAAAACATGACCCATATATTTGCTGTCTGTAAGAGACCCACCTCAGAACAAAAAATATACACAAGCTAAAAGTGAAGGGATGGAAAAAAATATTCCATACAAATGGAAACAAACAAACAAGAAAAGTGGGGGTAGCAATACCTATAAATATCTGCCAAAAATGGACTTCAAAACAAAGGCCAGGACAACCAAGATGGCGGCATAGGTAAACACCTGAACTTGTTGCCGCGCACAACCACATTAAAACTACAACTAAAAGACAAAACGAGTATCATCCAGAACCACGGGAAGGCTGGCTGAGTGGAAATTCTACAACTAGAAGGAAAGAGAAAAGCGCATTGAGTCTGGTAGGAGGTGCAGAGGTGTGGAAGTGTAGAGATATGGAGGCGCACACGAAAGGGGCTTGCAGCTGGGTACGCTGTTGTCTTTTTCAATCGGGAGGGAGATACAAACTCCCGACTGCTCTGAACTCCAGTTCCAGGCAAGAATTTGGGGATCCAGACTTATACGGAGAGAAACTGTACTGTCTGGCATTGGACCAGAACATGAGGGTGGCTTTCTCGCAGAGGTGCTTGCAGCATTCATTGTTCCTGCACGGGGCCGCGGGACACAGACCCCGGGACCTCTCCAAGGCAAAGCAGACTGGCAGCCATTGCGGTTTGCTCCACCCTGGTGATTCCCTGAGACCCTGCCCCACCCAATTTACAACCCCACCCAAGCTGTGTGCAAAGGCTTTTGCATATGAATGGCCTGGCCTTTCTCCACCTAAAAACCAGTCAAACTGTAGCTGGGTCAGAGAACCTCAGAGCTTCCAAAAGAAGGCCTAAGGCTTGTCAGCAGCCTGCATTACTTCACAGCTGTGCCTCATCTGGGCACCTCCAAACCCGAAATAAATAGGAGGAATCTGCAGATCTCTTTGTAGCTCCTGCTGGGTGGCCTCAGGCAGTGGCTGACTTTGCACCTCCTTGGAGAGCCAAGAGCCAGTCTACCCAGTGGTCAGAGTGAGACCATCCAATGATCATAGATGATAAAATCCTCAACAAAATATTAGCAAATCGGATTTAACAATATATTAAAAAGATCATACACCATGACTAAGTGGGATTTATTCCAGGGATGTGAGTCTGTTACAATATTCTCAAATCAATAAATGTGATACATCACATAAATTGAAAGACAAAAATCACATGATCATATCAATAGACACAGAAAAAGCACTTGACAAAATCCAACAACCATTTTTTATAAAAACTCTCAGCAAAGTGAGAATAGAGGGATCATACCTCAACATAATAAAGGCCATATGTGACAAACTTATAGCCAACATTTCATACTCGATGGGCAAAAACTAAAACCATTTCCTGTAAGAACAGGAATAAGACAGGGATGCCCACTTTCACCCACTTTGATTCAACATAGTACTGGAAGTCCTAGCCACAGTGACCAGACAAGAAGAAAAAATAAAAAGCATCCAAATTGGAAAGGAGGAAGTAAAACTCATTCCCAGATGTCATGATATTGTACACAGAAAATCCTAAAGACTCCCCCAAAAAACTACTAGATTTGATAAATGAATTAAGCAATGTAGTAGGATACAAAATCAACATGCAGAAATCAATGGCATTTTTTATACACCAATAATAAACTCTCAGAAAGAGAACCAAAAAAAAATCCCATTTACCATTGCAACAAAAAAATTAAGATACTTAGGAGTAAACTTAACCGAGGAGGTAAAAGACCTATACTTATCAAACTACAGGACATTGAAAAAAAGAGGTAGAGGAAGATACAAACAAGTGGAAGAATATACTGTGTTCATGGATTGCTAGAATTAATATCATTATAATGTCCATATCACCCAAAGCAATTTTATAGAACCAGTGCAATTCCTATTAAAATACCAATGGCATATTTCACAGATCTAGAACAAATACTCCAAAAATTTACATGGAACCAAGAAAGACCCCAAATAGCTGCAGCAATCTTGAGAAAGAAGAGCAAAGTTGAAGGGATCACAGTACCTGACATCAAATTATGCTACAAAGCCATTGTAATCAAAACAGCCTGGTACTGGCATAACAACAAGCAATAGATCAATGGAATAGAATAGAGAGCCAAGAAATCAGGCCATGCTTTTATGGTCAATTGCTATTTGACAAAGAAGGCAAGAGCATATAATGGAGTAAAATAATCTCTTCAATAAATGATGTTGGGAAAATTGGACAGGAAAATGAAAAAAAAAAGAGTGAAAGAAAGAAAAAGAAACTAGACAAGGGGTCCTCAAACTACGGCCTGCGGGCCACATGCGGCCCGCCGAAAACATTTATCCGGCCAGCCGGGTGTTTTTGCCACCGCTTCCTATTGCTTAGCAGTCGACTCGTCCCAGGCCCGCAGTGCGCATGTGTGGAATGTGCGCCGCACTCTCCGACTCCCCTCCTTCTCTCTGTCTCTGGACTCCTCCTCTCAGTCTCGGGTGTGATTGGATAACTTAAAATACCCCCTTCTATTACCCTATCTACTTTATTCTGCTGTATTCCTCTTTAGAGTACTTATCACTCTCTGACATCATTAGTCCTTTGTCTATCTTGTCCAGGGGTCCTCAAACTACGGCCCGTGGGCCACATGCAAATACAAATATTGTATTTGTTCCCGTTTTGTTTTTTTATTGCAAAATAAGATATGTGCAGTGTGCATAGGAATTTGTTCATAGTTTTTTTTTAAACTATAGTCTGGCCCTCCAACGGTCTGAGGGACAGTGAACTGACCCCCTGTTTAAAAAGTTTGAGGACCCCTGAACTAGACCATTAACTTACACCATACAGATGAATAAACTCAAATGGATACAGTACTTTAGTGTAAGTCTCGAAACCATAAAAATCCTAGAAGTAAATATATGCAGTAATATCTCAGACATCTCTCATAGTAATATTTTTGCTGAATATCTCCTTGGGCAAGGGAAACATAGGAAACCATAAACAAATAGGACATCAAACTAAAAAGCTTCTGCATAGGGAAAAATATCAACAAAATAGAAAGGGAACTCACCCCACCATATGGGAGATACATGCCAATGATACATCTGATTAGGGGTTAATTTTCAAAATACATAAAGAACTATGACAATCCATTTTTTTTAAAATGGGCAAATGACCTGAATAGATAGTTCTGCAAGGAGGACATAGGGCTGGCCAATAGACATATGAAAAACAGCTCAAGGTTGCTAATCATCAGAGAGATGCAAATTAAAATCACAATGAGATAACACCTCACACCTGCCAAAATGGCTACCATCCTATATAATAAAAGCATAGTATACAAATTGTCCCCTCAACCAGGAGTTCGACCAGGAGTTCTTCTGGGAGTTTGACCAGGGGGCGGGGCCGGCTGGGGGAAGGCAGGGAGTACCTGGCCGGCGGTGCCAGCCACTAGGGACCCTACCAGTGCATGAATTTTGTGCACTGGGCCTCTAGTCAGTAAATAAACAGCAACTCTTGGCAAGGATGTAGAGAAACGAGAGCCCTCGTGCACTGTTGGTGAGAATGCAGATTGGCATAGCCATTGTGGAAAACAGTATGTTTTCTCAAAAAAATTAAAAATGGAACTGCCTTACTACTCAGCAATTTCACTTCCAAAAAAGCTGGAAACACAAATTCAAAAGAATATGTCCACCCCTATGTTCATTGCAGTGGTATTTACAATAGCCAATATTCAGAAGCACCCCAAGTACCCATCAATAGATGAGTGGATAAAAAAGCTGTGGTACATTTACACAATGGAATACTACTCAACTCTTAAAAAGAAGGAACTCTTATGTTTTGTGACGGCGTGGATGGACTTGGAGATTACTATGCTAGATGAAATAAGCCTGTCAGTGAAAGACAAATACCATATGATCTTACTTATATGTGGAATTTAATGAACAAAATAAACTGATGAACAACAGAGGCATGGATACATGGAACAGACTGATAGCTGTTGAGAGGAGGGGGAGACTGGATGAAAGAAGGTGAAGGGATTAGCCAAAGAACATCTATCCATAACCCATCGACACAGCAGTGTGGTGATGGCTAGAGGGAAGGTGGGTGGGGTCTGGGTGGAGGTGGGCAAAGGGTTGGGCATTGGGGACATCTGTAATTGTGTCAACAATAAAAATAAAGTTAAAGATAAATAAATAGGGTAATGGCTTTGGAATTGAAAATGCCTTTGAGAATACAAGAAGGCAGGACTTATACTGATTCCTTGTTTGGGAAAGGAGAGGGGAGCAGTTAAGGAAAATGTGGAGATTTTAAAGGCCTAATAACACTTCTGTCTTCTCTCTAGTTAGGAACCAGTTGATACAACATATTGGAGATAGGTAGTTGAAAATCAAAGCATTCATCCTTTAACTCTTAAAACAGATTTAGGAATCTGACTTATGTCCGTGGTTCCGTTGGGCCTCTGTAGATTTGATAGATGAATAATCCAGACACCGTAAACTGAACCCGGCAGGCATGGGATGAGCCTGTGACTGAGCATGTTGCAAGAGCAGAGCAGAGCTCATCCTTTCTACGAGTAAGGCAAGTTGGAAAGCCAGAGGGGAGGAATGTATGGAGCTGGGCATTTTGGCCAACTAGGTGAGTTTTGCTCCTGGAGAGAAGTGAGTGAGGAGATTGATGTGACGTTGGGCTCTCAGGAAATACGATTTTGAGATGGAGATTAGTGTGCAGGGAGTACTGTGTGGAGTGACAGCTGTGGAGGGGAAGAAACGAGGCAGGATTGTGTAGAGGGAAAAGGTTAGCTGCAGAGCACTTCTTCAGGAACCTGTTCTGTGCCTACAGGGACAGAGATGGGAGACCCTTTATTGCTTTCCCGCATTGGGACAGGCGGGCAGGGTCTTTATACCTCTGCATCTGTCAGTCATTGGGATGTGGCCACCTGGGAAGGGGGTGTCATCTTGGGCGAGGTAGGGACAGCTGAGGATGATATGGATGTGACTTTACAACATCCTTCAGAAACACCCAAACTCTTTCTTCTTTTCTCTGCTGGGGACTGGGTTTGACATTGTGTCTTCTCTGGAACCAAAAGCCTGGGCAATTCTGTTTCCCTCTAAGAGAGAACAGTTTTTGGACTAGGGCGTCAAGGTGGATGGTAGTACCATTCACTGAGAAATGTAAGGGGGAGAGGTGGCAGGATCCTTGAAATAAACCAAGGAAGAATGTACAAGAGGGAGAGAAGGATATCAAGTGATCCCAGCAGTTATCCCATATTCCTCTTCTGTACCATGTTCTAGGACAGTGGCATGGAGAGACCCTGTCTTTTCTCCTTCCTTCCGTCCTTCCTTCCTGCCTTGTGTTCCTTTACATCCTTGGGACCATTGCTCAGTGGATGCAATGCAAATTGAGTCCTCCTCCATTTCTCTGCCTGTCTATTATTGAATAGAACTTCCTGGGAACCAGCAATAGAGAAAAGAAAAGCACGGACAATTTCTCCATAGTTTTGTAAATGTATTTTCCCCAGAGCTTTGGAAACCACCAAAGCTGTCTCCATACTGTTAGGACAGTGGAGTCTGGCAGTGGGCTACCCAGCTCTACAAGTGCTTAAGTAAAGCCATCAAATGGCAGCCACCTTACTAAATATCCTATTTTTATTTTGTCTGATAAAGTTTTCTCAGCATTTCATAGTTTTGCAGTATAAATATGGCATTAAGCATTTTGCAGGGCTTGGGACGTGTGGAAATCACTGCTATTCTCATTCCCAGGTCTTTTAAGTTCATATTATGATCAGCAGTTCATTCCCTACGTGAAGTCTAATTGTGAATGTTTTTATGTCTATGTGTGCATGTTTTTGGGGAGTGGTAACTGTCTTCTGAGTCATTAATGTGAATGCATTGAACTTATTATTAAACTTCCCGGAATGAAAATGGGGCAAAATGAGATACCATTTGTGTTCTTGGCTAACTTTTTCTTTTTTTCATTTCATTTAGATGGAGGTCTGCTTATTATAACTCTAAATTGTATCAGATTGTTTTTTAGTAAATTGCCACTGCTCAAATAGGCCAGATCAAGACATTTATAGCCAATTAGGAACAGGATGTTTGAGATGTTTAGTGATGTTCTCCGGATGACCTGTTTTCTGTTTTCTGTTTATTTTGTTTTATTTTTGTTTTATGATCATGTTGGCTTTTCCATTAAACTATAACCTTAATTGAGTTGTCTTAGTTAATAGAACATTGACCAGATCCACTTCTCTAAGTCCCAGTCTCTCCGTATTCCACCCCCACCCCCAGTTCTCCTATTGGGTCCCAACCTCAGCATGGAGTGAAGGGAATTCTTAGGTCTGTGCCTTTCAGATATATGTTTCCAAGACAGGCACACTGTATTTCAATCTAAATTGCCTGGATAGTGCTCCTTGGGACCTTTAGGGATAAATCCCTGTGAAAAGTAAATTTAAACAGTAATGTCTACAGTGGGGTATATTTCTTAGTGAACCGCCACCGGTAAGGGCTATGTAGATGTCTGTACTACATGTGGCAGAATGATCTCTACATCTGTTTTGAAGTTCAGTTGTTGCCAAGACCACATGTGCATTCTTTAAGGGGCTGACATCCATCCCTCCCAGAATCCAGGCACTGTAAACTGGTAACTGTAACTGGCTTACTCTTTTTGACTTAGAGATTTGTTATACTTTGTCTTGGTTTGACTGTTGTTCCTATTAGTTCTAGTTCTGTTTAATATTGGCAACACTGGGTTTTTTATAAATCAGCAGCATGGCAAAAGAAGCTGGCATATTTGAACCCATAAATCTTGATTTCTAGGTCTTTTAAAAGCTTTGTGGTTTAAATAGAACTTTACTCTATGGTAGATAGAAGCAGTACTTGTGAAAATCCTGGCTATCAGAAGGCTTTCATATTTCAACTGGAACTAAAAGTAACCTCAGATGAGTCACTGTTTTAAGAATCAGAAAATCCAGATCTCTTCTGGCTTTGCTAGTGAGATCTTTCATAAGTTACATACTCTCATTGACATCTCTTTAAAAAAGGATAACAAGTACTATATGACTCCATGTACATGCAGTAGCTAAGTAATCAAATTCATAGAAACAGGAAGTAGAGCAAGGGCTGGAGGAGAGCGGGGAACGAGAGTTGCTTAATGGGCCTGCGCTTTCAGTTTTGCAAGAAGAAAATGTTCTGGAGATCTTTTACACAACAGTGCAAATATACTTAACACTGCTGCATGTACATATAAGTAAAAATGGTTGTGCTGGTAAGTTTCCTATTATATGTTTTTACCACAATTTAGAATACATTTTAACTGGATAGTGTTACTGTTAATTAAGTGCTTATTTTGTGCCTTCAATGTGTTACCTCATTAAATATTCATAAGCCCATGAAGGTAGGTGATATTACCTTATAGGTGAAAGAACTTAGGTCTAGAGAAATAATGTACTAGCTAGTAAATGGCAGACCGTTTTGGACCTAGATATGACCCTAAGCCACTCAAAAAATATATTACCACCATCTAAACTTAAGCCAGGCTACCTCGAAGTCTTTTTAGCACTGATATATGTGATTCTATGATTCTGCAGAGACCCTCCAAGTGAGAAAAAAGTTTAAAGGTTTAGGTGTTCAGAGGCTATGCCTTTATCATTTACAGTAAATAAAAATTGCCATATTAGATTTAGTCTTTGTACAGCAGGACCAAATGGTGTTTATGGGAGGCCAAGATGTTGTTCAAATGTTAGAAAAGTTAAGGTGTTAATAGTGATTACTTCTGTGAAAAGAGTTGGTAGAGAGTCATAATGGACTTCACCTTTTCATTGTATTTTTTCTGCTTTTTAATAACAAGTGTAACTTCTGTTTTGGGTTGAATTGTGTTCCCCAAATTCTTTTGTTAAAGCCTTAACCCCAGTACCTTGGAATGTTGACCTTATTTGTAAATATGATCATTGCACATATAATTAGTTAGGATGAGGTCTGCTGGAGTACATTAAGCCCCTAATCCAATATGAGTTGGTGTCTAAATAAAATGGGAGTATTTGGAAAAAGAGACATGCACAGAGGGACAACCTCATGTGAAGGTGAAGGCAGAAATTGGGGTGATATTTCTGTAAGCCAAGGAATCCCAAGTTCAGCCAGAAAACCACCAGAAGCCAGGGAGAGGCATGAAATAGATTATTCTTCACAATCTCAGAAGGAACCAACCCTGATGACACCTTGATCTCAGACCTCTAGCATCCAGAACTGTGAGATAATACATTTCTGTGGTCTATCTAAGCCACTCAGTTTGTGGTACTTTATTGCACAGCCCTAGCACTCTAATAAAACTTTAAAATGAAAAAAAAAAAACGGGGCGGGGGGGGAGCGGCAGTTAGCTGTCGTTTCTGGAAGTTTATCCCAAGTGATATTCAAATTTAAAAAGGATCTTTAACACGTGATGCTTATTATAATAATTTTCATAATTTGAAATAATGGAAAGCAATCTGAATGTCTAGGCATCAGTGAATAACCAAATTATAGCATGTGAACTTGATGAAATAGTATGTTGTCATTTTGTATAGCCAATGAAATAATGTGATAAACGTGTATAACATAAATAAAAAGTTGCATGTAAAATTGTTTATATAAAATGATAACTAACAGCTGTGCAAAATATACATACATCAACCAAGATTAGAAGGGAACACAGAAAATAAAAAAGCTTTGTTAGGATAGTGGAATCTAGGTAGATTTTTAAAAAATGTTTTTTATTTGTTGATTTTATTACATAGAATTATGATGTATTATTGTGGTTATAATATCTTCTAAAAATCAGCTTTATTTTTTTAAATTTTTTTAAAATTTATTGATTTCAGAGAGAAAGAGAGAGGGAGAGACAGAAACATCAATGATGTGAGACAATCATTGATTGGCTGCCTTCTGCACGCCCCCTACTGGGGATCGAGCCTGCAACCTGAGCATGTGCCCTTGGCCAAAATCGAACCTGGGACCCTTTAGTCCGCAGGCCGATGCTCTATCCATGAGCCAAACCAGCTAGGGCAAAAAAATCAACTTTATTGAGGCAAATTTTAGATGCTATAAAATGTACCCTTTTAAAGTATACTATTTGGTAGTTGTTTGTTTGTTTGTTTATTTGTTTGTTTGTTAATCCTCACCAGAGGATATTTTTTCCATTGCTTTTCAGAGATAGTGGAAGGCAGGGTGAGAGGGGGAAAGAGAGAAATATTGATGTGAGAGACGCATCAACTGGTTGCCTCCTGCACGCACCCTGACCAGGGGACGAGGAGCAAACCTGCAACTCAGGTACATGCCTTTGACTGGGAATTGAACCTGCAACCTTTCAGTGTGCAGGCCAACCCTCTGACATTGAGCAATACCAGCCAGGGCGCTATTTGGTAGTTTTGACAAATGTATACATCCTTGTAACCACTACTAGAAATCAAGAAATGAAACATTTCCAATACAAGGGAATAGAAACAAGGGAGATGTAGAGAAAACAAAGATAAAATGGCTGTAGTAAGTCCTTATATACCAACAATCACCCTAAATGTAAAAGGACTAAATTAACCAATCAAAAGGCACAGAGTAGCAGTGTGGGTTAAAAAATAAGACTGGACTATATGTTGCATTCAGCAGACCCATCATGGCTACAAAGGCAAACATAGGCTCAAAGCGAAGGGATGAAAGATGATACTCCAAGCAAATGGCATCCCAAGAAAAATTAGTGTAGCCATACTTATATCAGACAAAATAGTTTTCAAGATAAAAATGTTAACAAGAAACAATGATAGAAATGTAATAATGATGAAGGGGATAATTCATCAGAAGACATAGCATTTATCAATATATACTGAGTGGCCAAATTATTATGGCCACCTGACGTTTGTAGGCAAATTAGCTATAATTTCGCGCAGAAGTTGCTAGAGGGCCAGACCATTATAAATAGGGAAGCAGGTTGTTTACCACGACAGTAGAAGTGATTTTTTTCTGAAGATATGGGTAAACAACATAATTTAACAGCCTTTGAACATGGGATATATGTATGTGTGTGTATGTATGTGTGTGTGTGTGTGTACACACACACACACACACACACACACACTGAGTGGCCAGAGAAGGCCTGTTTGAACACCTTTGCTGTCTGCAGTTACCAAGATAAAGCGTCTCCAATTCGCACAGGAACACAAGGATTGGACAGTTGAGCATTGGAAAAAAGTCATGTGGTCCGATGAATCACGTTTCCAGTTGCATCATGCAGATGGCAGAGTGAGAATTTGGCGGAAACAGCATGAAAGCATGCACCCCACATACATGAGTACAACCCTTCAAGCTGGTTGTAGGGCGATGTTATAGTTTGGGGCATGTTTTCCTGGCATGATTTGGGCCCTTTAATTCATGTGGAACAATGTCTGAATAGCACAACATACCTAAGTATTGTTGCTTATCAAGTTCATCCTATCATGTTGATGGCGTATCCCAATGGAGATGGCTTCTGCCAACAAGACAATGCGCCATGCCACGGTGCTCATATTGTGCAGGAGTGGTTTCAAGAACATGAGGGAGACTTTACCTTGCTTAGGTGGCCCCCACAATCACCAGATCTCAATCCAATTGAGCATTTGTGAGACCAAGGTAAAAGAGCCATCAGGCAGCTGGTTCCACAACCATCAAATCTCACAGAACTGGACAGTGCTCTTCATCAGGCATGATGTCAGATTTCTCACATCACCTTTCAACATCTCGTGGAGTCAATGCCAAGAAGAATCGCTGCAGTATTGAAGGCAAAAGGTGGCCCAACGAAGTACTGATGGGGTGGTCATAATAATCTGGCCACTCAGTGTATATATTAGAGGCCCAGTGCACAACATCCTTTTTTTAACAAATCCCTATCCTAAGATACATTTTTATTGATACTTGAGAGAGAGGGGGAAACAGATTGGTTTCCTCCAGTATGCACCCTGACCGGGGATCAAACCCGAAACATAGGTGTGTGCCCCAACTGGGGCAGAATTTCCTTCCCTTTAAGACTAAAAAATATTCTAAGGTGGGTGTATAAATACGTGTATGTATATGTGTATTGGCATATATATATACATACACATATACATACACACACACTCTCTTTTAAAGTTTATTAAGGCTTGTTTTCTAGCTTAACGTGTGAATTATTGTGGAGAATGTGCATTTGAAAAAAAAATGTGTTTTCTTTGTTGTTGGGTGGAGGTCCCATTAGTCTAGTGTTTTCAGGTTCTGTGTTTCCTTAATGATTTTATGTCTTGTTATTCTGTCTTTTACGGAAAGTGGGATGTTGGAATATCTTACTACTGTTATAGAGCTATCTATCTTCCTTCAGTTCTATCAGTGATAATTTGCTTCATGTAGGAGCTCTGATGTTTACAGTTGTTACATGTTTTTTGGTGAATTGGCCATTTTATTACTATACTAGAGGCCTGGTGCATGAAATTCGTGCACGGGGCGGGGGGCGGGGGGGATGTCCCTCAGCCCGGCCTGCACCCTCTCCAATCTGGGACCCCTTGGGGGATGTCCAACTGCCAGTTTAGGATCAGGCCTAAACCGGCAGTTGGACATCCCTCTCACAATCTGGGACCGCTGGATCCTAACCTCTTGCCTGCCTGCCTAATTGCCCCTAACTGCTTCTGCCTGCCAGCCTGATCGCCCACAACTGCTTTCCCCTGCCACGACCTGCCTCCTCTGCGCGAGGCGGTGGAGACGCTGGGACCGGCCTCCTCCGCGCCACATGGAGCCACGGGACCTCCAGGCCTCACTGCATGGAGCAGCCGCCAGGCCCTGCCTCCACTGTGCGTGCAGCCATCTTGTGACGACGTTAGGGCATGATGTGTGAGGACATGACACCACTTGGGCTATTATTAGTATCCTATATAATAAAACCCTAATAAGCAAATTGACCAAACGGCGGAACAACTGGTTGCTATGATGCGCACTGACCACCAGGGGGCAGATGCTCAACGCAGGAGCTTCTCCCTAGTGGTCAATGCGCTCTCACAGAGGGAGCGCTGCTCAGCCAGAAGCCAGGCTCACAGCTGGCGAGCGCAGCGGCAGTGGCGGGAGCCTCTCCTGCCTCTTCTGTGTTCCCCTTGGGAGGCCCAGGGTTCAGTGGAATGGTTTTTACCTTGAGTTGCCTTTTCGTTGGGAATAAGCCAAAAGAGAGTTTACCAGCAAGGGTACTACCTAGGGCAGTGATGGTGAACCTTTTGAGCTCGGCGTGTCAGCATTTTGCAAAACCCTAACTTAACTCTGGTGCCGTGTCACATATAGAAATTTTTTGATATTTGCAACCATAGTAAAACAAAGATTTATATTTTTGATATTTATTTTATATATTTAAATGCCATTTAACAAAGAAAAATCAACCAAAAAATGAGTTTGCGTGTCACCTCTGACACGCGTGTCATAGGTTTGCCATCACTGCTCTAGTAGATAATATTCTTTTTTATCTCTTGTACCAGTTTTTGAATTAAAGGCTATATTGTCTAATATGGTATAGCCACCCCTGTTCTCTTTTGCTGATGGTTTCCATGATTAATCTTTTACCATCCTTTTGCTTTTCAACCTATGCCTGTCCTTAGATCTATTGAGTCCCTTGCAGACAGCATATAGTTGAATGCTATTTTTTAAAATCTTTATTGTTGAAAGTATTATATATGT
>NW_005366075.1:721180-727094 GCF_000412655.1 Myotis brandtii | reverse complement strand
CCATGGGTTATGCATATATGCATACAAGTTCTTTGGTTGATCACCCACCCACCCCTGCCTTTCCTCTGAGATTCAACAGTCCATTCCATGCTTCTATGTCTCTGGATCTATTTTGTTCATCAGTTTATTTTATTCAGTAGATTCCACATATGAGTGAGATCATGTGATATTTGTCTTTCTCTGTCTGGCTTATTTCGCTTAGCATAATACTTCCAGGTCCCACGAGGGGAAGGAACCAGTTAGAGTCAAGGGAAAGTGGAAGAAATGGCTCTTGTCCCAAGGCCACACAACTCAGTCACTGACACCTCCTGAGTCTGTCCAGACCTCTATATCCTGGCCCAGGCAGCTGATTTCTCAGCAGGGTGTGAGCTTCACATAGTGGGGGGACAGAATGTCCAGAGAGTGGGTCTGTTGCATTCTCCCAGGCTGAGCCGTATGGAGGGGAGTACTCCACCCAAGAAAGATGGTATCTGCAGTGTAGGCAAAGAACTCAGCTCAGGGATCCTGTGGCTGTCCCTTCAGCTCTCTCCCAAGAGCCTCAAACCCCAGTCTCTCCTGTTGGATCCCTAGTCTGCTCTGCCTCCCTCCACTAGAGCCCAGAGTAAGGACTTCAAGCAGGGGTTTGTGTTGTCCCTTTAAAAGGGCTCCTGTATCTGTAGTGTAGTGTTGTCTCCTTGTTGGGCAGAATCCCTGCTGATTTTCACAGCCAGGCGTCATGTGGGCATCTCTTCCCAGCTCTGTTGCTCTGGGCTGGGAGTTCGGCTTGGGGTTAGCACCCCGTGCTTCTCAGGGGGAACCTTTGTGCTGAGAGATCACTCCAAAATCTCAGCTGCCACCCACAGGGGTGGGGCCAGGCCTTTTCACATCTCTGCCCTTTTTACCAGTCTCCATGTGGCTTCTTCTGTAAATCCTTGCTTATAAGACTTCTCTTCAGCTAGTCATTAGTTGGTTAGTCAGGATGATTGTTGTATATTTCAGTTGTAATTCCATTTTGTTCCTGGGAGGAGGTGAGTGTAACATCTACCTACTCCGCCAGCTTGGATCCCTCTCTTTTTGTCTGGTTCATAAGCTGGGACTTAAATACTTGATCTGAGACTTTTCTTCATTTATATTGTAAATTTTAAAGCTATATATTTTCCTCTAATCACTGCTTTAGTTGTTTCTCCTGATTTTTGATACATTGTGTTTTTTCTTCTCATTTTTCTCAAAATATTTCCTAATTTTCCCATGTATCTTTTCCTTTGATTCATTGGTTATGTAGAAAAGTGTTATTTAATGTCCAATTATGTGAGGATTTTCCAGATAACTTTCTGTTAGGAATGTACAACTTAATTCTGTTGTGTCTGAATAAATATTTGTACTAAATCAATCCTTTTTAATTTTCTGGGACTTGTTTTATAGTCTGCCTTGGTGACTGTTTCATGTATACTTGAAAATAACATTGGTGTGGTATTTTCTAGATAGCAATTGGGCCATGATGGTGGTTGATAGTTGTTAGAGACTGTGAAGGGTCTGAGATTGTTTTGTCCTAACAAGTTGTCTGCCCCTGTTTTATGCCTGCTGGGAGAAGACATGGAACTCCTTTGTCAAAGACACAGGATTTCATTACTCACAGCACAACAAACTTTGATGTTCATGTCTACTCCCCATGTCCGCCGTGTCCCATGGGGGAAATGCAGAGTCTGGGTAAATACTGGTCATATATGAGTTTGAGTCACAGCTGAGGAATCTTCTATAGTAGGCTGGAGAGACATATTATATTGGATGGAAACAAATCTGTCCTTTGAGACCCTTATCTCCTTTCCAAAGCTGTTTGCTATAGAAACATCCTTGAAAAGATATTCAAACACAGAGGCCATCAGAGTTTCTGCTCACAAAAAAGTCTCCAATTATAATTGAAGTTATTTCTGTTTTCTTGCTTTTTCTTTTTTTTTTAATACTCACCCAGGGATATTTTTTCCATTGATTTTTAGAGAGAGTAGGAGAGGGAAAGACAGAGAGAAATATCAACGTGAGAAAACACATTGATTGGTTGCCTCCTGCATGAGCCCTGACCAGGGCCCAGGCTGGGGAGGAGCTTGCAACCGAGGTACATGCCCTTGACTGGAATCGAACCCGGGACCTTTCGGTCTGCAGGCCTATGCTCTATCCACTGAGCCAAACCTGCTAGGGTTATTTTCTTGTTTTTTTCATTGTTGACTCTATTAGAGATGCGCCAATTTCCCCTCATCCCCCACTTTGCCTCCCTCAACCCTGGCCCTACACCCCCAGGCCTTTATCACTTTATTGTATGTGTCCAGGGGTTATGCATGTCTACATATTTATTCTTTGGTTGATCTCTTCCCATTCTCCTTCCCTCTGGGATCTTTCAGTCTGTTTCGTTTATCTGTGCCTCTGGTACTGTTTTGTTCTTCAGTTTATTTTGTTCTTTAGATTCCACATAAAGTGAGGCCTCTACCATTTTCTGTTTTCTTCATTTTGAAGCTTTGTTAGTGGGCACAAACACATTTATAATTATATTTTTTTGATTAATTAACCCTTTTATTACTGATGAAATTTCTCTTTTTCCTGGTAATACTTTTTGTTCTGAAATTTGTTTTCTCTCGTATTGAATAGAAAGGCAAAAAAAACCACCCTGGCTTCTTTCTGCTTAGTGTTTGCATGGTATATCCTTTTCCATTCTTTTATCTTTAACCTATTTGTGTCTTTATATTTATTTATTTATTTTTAAATTATATTTTTATTGATTTCAGAGACGAAGGGAGAGGAAGAAAGATAGAAACATCAATGATGAGAGAGAATCATTGATCGGCTGCCTCCTGCATGGCCCACACTGGGGTTCAAGCCTGCAACTCGGTCATGTGTCCTGACCCGGAATTGAACTGTGACCTCCTGGTTCATAGGTCGACATTCAACGACTGAGCCACGCAGGTCGGGCTCGTGTTTTTATATTTAAAGTGGGTTACTTGTAGGTACCATATAGGTAGTTGGTTCTTGGTTTTTATCCATTCTGTCAACTGCTGCCTTTTCATGGAGTATTTAAACATTTCTAATTAATGTAACTATTGATGTGCTGGATTTTGTACCAGTTGCTATTGCCAAGTAACAAGCCATCCCAAAATTAGTGGCATAAAATAATAATTTTCATGCTTGTGGGGATTCTGTCAGTCAGAAACTCAGAAAGAATATATAGGGGAATGGCTTGCTCTGCTCTTTGTTGTCAGAGACCTCAGCTGGGAAAACTTGAATGCCAGACTGAATGACTTGGGTTTGGAATCATCTCAAGGCCTACTCCATTAATGGCAGTTGATGTCGCTGTCAGCTGGTATCTCAGCTGGGCCTGTCAGCTGAAACCCACCTACACATATCCTCTTCATGGGGCTTCTTGGTTTCTTCACAGCATGGTGGCTGAGTTTCAAGGTAATATCTTCAAAAGAACCAGGTGGAAGCTACCTACTCTTTGTAATCTACCCTTGAAAATCAGTGTTATTTTCACTGGGCTCTCTTAGTAGGATTAGTCACAAGTCCCCACCCAGATTCAAGAGAAGAAGACAGAAACCCCACCTATGAATGTGAAGAGTCTCAAAGGTTTTTAAAACCATGTTTTAAGACCGCCATATCTGGCTAGCATTTTGCTTCTTGTCTTCATTTTTTTCATTTGTTCTTTCTCCCCGCCCCCCCATTTTCTTAGTTTCTTAAAACATTTTTTTTACTATTCCATTTCATCTCCACTATTAGCTTAATAGCTATACCTTTCTATTGTATCTTATAATGGTTGCTCTAGCATAACACTGTCCAAGAGAAAAATAAGGTGAGCCATAATGGTGTGTCTTATATGTAAATTTAATTTTTCAATAGCCACATTAAAAAATTAAAAAGAAAGAGGAGAGCTTTAGCTTGTTTGGCTCAGTGGATAGAGCATTGGCTTGAGGACTGAAGGATCCTGGGTTCGATTCTGGTCAAGGATACATGCCCAGTCCTATAATATGTATGAATTATGTCAAATAGGAAACTATATCGTATAGGAAATTAGACCAGGGTAGGATCAAACTCTTCTCACAGGAAGGATATAACTTAAAATGGAGTCACTTTAATAAATGTTATTCTCTGCTATGTCTTTGGAATTGAAATTGGAGAACATATGCCAGTCAACTGTGGAATGGCTGCCGTCCACACAGATGCTGTTTTTGAGAAAATGCAAAATTCCTGAAAAATATGGAACCCAGATTACTTTGATTAAAGGTACATAGGAGAGCCACTGAAAGGGCCACACCTCCTAGGATGCAGGAGCACCTTGTAAGCACCACAGCCACCCCTGAGTTCTGATCCTTCAATCTCGCCTGATGGAGTAAACATGAAGATTTTAAGTGAAATTATGTAATATGAATTCTTAGTGTTTCCAATGCCTTTGTCAGCTACTACTTGTAGTTTGTTGTTGTCCTTTTTTTTTTTTTGAACCACCAGGACACTTGCAAACTTATGACTTATGAAGTTCACTTAAGGAGGAATTTCAAAATGCTTGAAAATAAAAAGTAGTATCAGGGGGGAAAAAAAGGATACATGCCCAGGTTGTGGGCTCGATATTCAGTAGGAGGTGTGCAGGAGGCAGCTGATCAATGATTCTCTCTTATCATTGACTAGAGGCCGGTGCGTGAAAATTCATACACTGGAGGGGGTGGGGTCCCTCAGCCCGGCCTGCCCCCTCTCACAGTCCGAGAGCCCTCAGGGGTGGGAGACGACCGGTGATCAGGGGCAGGTGACGACCCCATCACACCTCTGCTGCTGCCACTGCCAGCAGCGCAAGCCTCGGCCAGCCCTGGGTGGCTGGGCAGCCAACAGCCGAGGCTTGCCTGCACCTCGGGCCAGCCCTGCAAGGCTGGGGAACTCGGGCCTTGCTGCGCACCTGCCGCCCCAGCGGGGCTGAGGGGACTGGGCGCCGCCATCTTTGAGGGTGAAGCAGTCAATTAGAATATTCCCTCTTTATTGGCTATGGGCGCCGCTATCTTTGAGGGCGTGGCAGTCAATTAGAATATTCTCTTATTGGCTGCTGTGGGTACCACCATCTTTGAGGGCAGGACAATGCATATTCCCTCCTTATTGGCTGTGGGCGCCGCCATCTTTGAGGGCAGGACAATTAGCATATTTCCTCCTTATTGGCTGTGGGCACTGCCATTTTTGCGATGATGTGAGGGTCAATTAGTATATTTCCTCTTTATTAGATAGGATGTTTCTCTCTCTCCCTTTCCCTTCCTCTCTGAAATCAATAAAAATATATTTAAAAAAGAAAGAAGTGAAGGTAATTATGAAAATATTTATATTTAACACAATAAAAGCCAAAATATTATTATATTAATATGTAGTCATTGTAAAAAAGAAAAAAGAGAGAGATTTTCTTTTTTCTCCATACTAAGTCTTTGAAATTTTTTACTTATATTTATAGCAAATATCAACTCAGACAAGTTTCAAGTTCTCATTTGCACATGTGGCTAGGGGCTAATGTATTGGGCCTCACATTTCCAGGATTTGTAGTATTCATATTTTGTATCACAGAAGACTATATCACTGAAAGTATAGTATCTTATCTAATAAAAGAGAAACATGCAAATTGACCATCCCTCCCCCACCCTCACAAGCCATGCCCACAAGCCAATCAGAGCGACTCTATGCAAATTAACCCAACCAAGATGGCAGCCGGCAGCCACGGACCTGGAGCAAGCAGGAGGCTTGGTTGCCCCGGCGATGGAGGAAGCCAAGCTTCCCACCTGCCCTGGCCGGCTGTGGTCTCCACAAAGGGCAACAAAGTTTCAATTATAGAAGATAAATAAATCCCAGATACCTGCTTCCAGCCAGCCTACACTGTGAGCTTGGGTGGCTGGGGGCCGTGGCCAGCCTGCAAACAGCCATCAGCCCCTCA
>NW_005366075.1:699334-700285 GCF_000412655.1 Myotis brandtii | reverse complement strand
GACTCTCCCCCACCCCCCCCCCACCCCCAAGTGCACAAATTTTTTTGCAGTGGGCCTCTAGTATAGTATATATGTATAATTTTAGGACCTTCAGCATTAACATCTATTTTTTGTCTCCCAGCTTTTCATTTTTTTCCTCATTAAACTTTGTTTTAATGTGTCTCAAAACTCTGTGACAGATTTTTGGTCAAGTTGTTTCCATTACAACTACTGATTTTAAAAACTAATAATGTTGACCACTGGCCAGTGTGGTCAATGGTTATACTGTCAGCCCAAGCACCAAAGGGTTTCGGGTTTGATTCCTGCATTGCAGGTCTCCCCTGCCCCTGTCGGGACATGTGCGGGAGGCAACCAATCAATGTGTCTCTCCCACACTCTCTTCCTTTCACTCTCTCTAAAAATAAGTGGAAAAAATATACTCGGGTGAGGATTAACAACAACAAAAAACTAATGACTTAAAAACTACCACATACATAAAAAACCCAAATGGTCCACAAAACATTCTCCTCTTCTGAATGTTTTACGATGATGCACTGTAATCATTAAGCAGCCTTTTCTATTAAACTTAAATGGCCAATTGAGACAAAGAGTTCTGAGACCGTTCTTCCACCACTGATTAAGGCATGGTGGCGGCAGGTATTGGGGATAATACTCATTTAGCCTCTGAGCTTTCTGGGCAGGCTTGGCGACTTTGCCAGCTCCAGCTGCCTTCTTGTCCACTGCTTTGTTAACACCCACAGCATCTGTCTGTTTTGTGTCACGAATAGCTAAACAGCTCAGAGGAGAACAGCCAGAGAAGCTCTCAACACACAGGGCCTTGCCAGGAACCATATCAACGATTTAAAAAACTTCAGTGGTTCTCAACCTTGGCTGCACATTAGAATCACCTGGGAATCTTTTTAAAATCCTGATTTCTGGGCCTCATCCTCTGGAAATTCTGTTTCTTTGTTA
>NW_005366075.1:682208-699180 GCF_000412655.1 Myotis brandtii | reverse complement strand
CTTCAGCTCAGCAAATTTGCAAGCAATGTGAGCTGTGTGCCAATCCAGCACAGGTGCGTATCCAGCACTGATTTGGCCTGGATGGTTCAGGATAATCACCTGAGCTATGAAGCCAGCTGCTCCCATTAGTGGGTCATTTTTGCTGTTAACAGCACAATGCCATGACGAACATCTTTGACAGACATGTTGTCCCCAGGAAGAGCTTCCATCAAAGCTTCATGGTGCATTTCAGCAGACTTTCTTCCTGTTGTAATGTTGACTGGAGCAAAGGTGACCACCATGCTGAGTTTGAGAACACCAGTCTTTACTCAGCCCACAGGAACAGTACCAATACCAACAATTTGCCACCAGAATACAGGTTTTGTGAAAGTACCACTAAATCTAAGCCAAAATGGGAAAGAAAAAGATTCATATTAACCTCATCATCATTGGATACACATATTCTGGCAGGTCTACCACTGCTGGCCATCTGATCTACAAATGTGGTGGGATCAAGAAAAGAACCATTGAAAAATTTGAGAAGGAGGCTGCTGAGATGGGGAAGGGCTTTTTCAAGTATGCCTGAGTCTTGGATAAACTGAAAGCTGAACATGAGCATGGTATCACCACTGACATCTCCTGTGGAAATTCGAGACCAGCAAGTATTATGTGACCACCTAATGATGCCACAGGGCACAGAGCCTTTACCAAAAACTTAGGCACATCTCAGCTGACTGTTGTCTTGATTGTTGCTGTGGTGTTGGTGAATTTAAAGCAGCTATCTCCCAGAATGGGCAGACCCGAGTGCATACCCTTCTGGCATACACACTCGGTGTGATTGTTTTTGTTAACAAAATGGATCTCACTGTCCCCAGCTTTTTTTATATCGTTGTGGTACATTTTACTTCTAAAAATTTTATAAACCCACAGCACATGATTAATTTTGCTTTAAACAGTCATTTTTTTTAACAAAATTGAAAAGTAAGGAAAAAAATCTTTTATATTCATGTACATATTTGCCATTGTCAGTACTCTTCGTTTCTTTGTATAGATGTACATTCCCATTTGATAATCATTTTCCTTCCTCTTGAACTAATTTTAACATTGCTTGGAGTGCATGTCTGTTGTTGGGAACTCTCTCAGGTTTTGTTTGTCTAAAAAAGGCTTCATTTCATTTTTATTCTTGAATGACATCTTCACTAGGTATAGAACTGTGTTTTGACAGGTTATTTGTTCCTTTGTATTTTAAAGACCTAATTCCATTGACTTCTACCTTGCATAGTTTCTGAGAAGGCTATTGTCATCCTTGTCTTTTGTTCAACTGTGTCTTATCCATCCTAGCTGCTTTTAAAACTTTTTTTCTTATCACAGATTTTCAGAAAATTGATTATCTGTCATGGTGTGGTTTTCTTCGTGCTGATACTACTTGGGATTTTTTAAGCCTCCTATTTGAATTTTTAGTTTCATCAAATTTGGAAAAAATTCAGCCATTTCTTTTTGTTTGTTTGTTTTGTTAATCCTCACCCAAGAATATTTTTCCATTGAGTTTTACAGTGAGTGGAAGGGAAGGGGGAGACAGAGAGAGAGAAACATCCATGTGAAAGAGACATATCAACTGGTTGCCTCCCACATGTCGGGGATCAAGCCTGCAACCAAGGTATGTGCCCTGGACTGGAATTGAACCCGGGACCCTTTAGTCTGCAGGCTGATGCTCTATCCACTGAGCCAAACCAACTAAGGCCAGTTTCATTTCTTTAAATACTTTTTCTGTCCTTCCCTTCTTTTCTAGGACTCCAGTTATGAGGCCCGGTGAGCGTAGCTTCTGACTGAGTGGCGCTCCCCCTGTGGGAGCACACTGACCACCAGAGGGCAGCTCCTGCATTGAGCATATGCCCCCTGGTGGTCAGTGTGCATCATAGTGACCGGTCATTCCGCCATTCAGTCGATTTGCATATTAGCCTTTTATTATATAGGATTAACCTACTTGGTATTTTCCCTAAGGTCACTGAGGTTCTTGTCATATTTTCCCCTATCTTCTTTCTCTGTTTCATTTTCCTTTCAGTTGCTGTGTCTCTTAATTCAGAAACTTTTCTTTTGCAGTGTTTAATCTGCTTTAATTCTCTTCAGTGTATTTTTCAGTTCAGATACTATATTCTTTATCTCTAGAAATTCAGTTTGATTCTTTTTTTACTGTCTTCTTTTCTCCAAATTATATTCATGATTTTCTTTAAGTACTTGCAATCTATGCAAATAGCTGTTGAAGGTTTTGTCTTCTTTTTAGTTTAGTTTTATCTTGGCAGGCATTATGTTCCGTAGATCCACCCTTTCCACCTTTCCAGGTTTGTTTTTAAGCTTTGTTGGGGCAGATGGATTGTAGCCAGGGCTACTTGTACCCTATCACTGAGATGTGACCTCTTTGAGTCTCTACTGATTGCTTGAACACAGAATTCCAGTGTCTCCCAGCTTTGTGTAATCTTTGAGAACTGTTTACCTTATTACTCCGTCAGTGGTTCTTTGTCTGCCCTTGTGGAGTTTTACCCTACGCACGCACAGATTATTATTCAACCGAAGACTCACAATCCCATGTTGACTTCTGGAGCTTTCGCTCCATCTAGCTCTCTTATTTGTCTTCAAATTCCAGATGTCTTTGTCTTTCCAAACTCTAGGTCTTGTTCTTAACTCAGTAAGATTTTTGTGCTCTGCTTGTGGTGGCTCCCCTTGCTCTGTGGTCAGGAAGTGCATCCAAGTGGAAAGCCAGAATCATACAACTCACCTCATTGGTTTTTCTACTTTTAGATATCACAGTCTTATGCTGCCTGTTGTTTTGTGTCTGAAAATATTTTGTCCAGTTTTCTAGTTTTTTGTAGCAAGGCAGTAAATGCAATAGCTTGCTAGGATTAGAAATCCTGAAGATAACTGAAGTGCTTTAAAAACCTTTGAACAAGTTCATAAGGCTTCAAAAAATTTCCTAGTCAGTTTTATAGATGAGCATACAGTAAGCTACTTGACCTCTGTATAATTAACATTTTCAGGTTACAAATCTCTATTATAACCTGTCCTATTAGCATGTAATGTTCCAAGAATTTACAGAATATACCTTAAATGGTTTTAAGAGTTTTTGTTCTGTAATAATTGCTGTTTGTTAGAATGTTAAATTTAAAATATTGTTGTATCTAGATCATGTCTAACAAAAATTATACCAATTTGAGACAAGTTTTGGAATGGTTACCTGCAGGTACTCTCCAACACAACTGCCTGAATTCAGATCCTGGGTCTACTAGTTATTAGGTTGTTATTACTTTGGTCAAGTCACATAGCTTCTCAGAATTACAATTTCCCATCTGCAAAGGGAAAATAATTTTACCATCTCTTAAGATTGATGGGAGGATTAAGTGATTATATATCTGATGTTTGTGAATGTCTGTGTGTGTGCATGTGTATAAAGTTTTAGAGCAGTGCTTAACATTAAGTGTGCAGTGTTGTTATTTTTGTGATTGTCATATCAGTGAACTGAATTTCTGATTGGATTAAGGTTTATTTCTTTCAATCTCATTTTTAACCATTTTAATTACCATTTTCTACATCTTATTTTTTTCCATTCTAATTTTTTTTGCCACTTATTTTTTACCATTTTAATATACCATATTTTTAACCATGTAAATCATCATGCAATTTAAAGATTCATAACTAATATCTATCATTCAGCATTAGCAATATTCTTTCTCTTAAATTTTCTATTTATTGTTGCCTTTAAAAAATTGACTACATAATGATTTAGCCATAAGCAATATATAAATTAACTTTTCATGTTTGATTTTGTGTAATTATTATGGCATGTATTTTTCGATTACCTGTTTGTTTTGTTCATTGTTTTTCTGAGATTTATCTATGTTGGTACAGTACAGCTGTAGTGCATTCATTTTTACCGCTGTACAGAATTTTTCTTATTTCTAGGTTTTTGCTGTTACACACAGTTGAATGGCTCTGAATATCTCTACATGTCTCCTGGTTTCATGTGCTAGAATTTCTCTCAGTATATGTCTAGAAACAGAAATTTCAGGTGGCAATCTTTAGCTGGCTGCCAGCGGGAACCTAACAGAGTGGAAGTAAGTTGTTCAGTGGGCCAGCCAAGGCATTGAGGGGCTTGAACTGGAAAGGTTACCAGGTGATGGAGGGAAGCAGATGTATTTCAGATTTTGTTGTAGGTATCTCATAAAAAGGGGTTGGCAGAGTGAAGAAGAGGGACCATCAAGGATCACTCCCAGGATTTTAAAAGGAAGTGCCATTTACTGAAATAGGGACTGCTCCCTAAAGATAAGATAGTTTGTCATAATTCATACATGGGTATTTCCTTTTTTAAAAAAAGCCACAGTTTTGCTATCATATTAGTTCTGTAAAATGCACTATTCTCTTTTCAGTATGCTGCTTTAGATCTGCTCTAAACATAAGTAAGAGCTAAATGTTTTGCAATTATATGTAATGACAATCAATAACAGTTCAGGAGGCTCCCTTAGGAATGTTCTGAGATTTGGATTTTATTTTTTTTTTTTTGATGTCCAGTTCTGAGCTGTGTTGATGGAGGTCATTAGTTAGCTAAGTTTCAAGTAGGTAAGGTATAATCTTATTAAGATATTTTCTCCATATTAAAGTAATTTAAATATAGTCACCTTTGGAGGAAATAGATCATAATTTATATACCAAAGGTCATGGCAAATGATGTGAATCTGAAACTCTGAATTTGAATCTTGGCTCTGCCACTGATGAGCCGTGTATTAGTTTCCTGTTGCTTTTAAACAAATTTCCACAGATTTAGTGGCTTAAACAATACGGCATTTTTATCCTGCCATTCTGGAAATCAGAAGTCCAAATGGATCTCACTGGGCTGCAACCAGGTGTCGGCATAGCCGCTCCCTCTGGAGGCTCTAGGCGTGTTTCCTCGCATCTTTCAGGTTCTAGAGGCCGCCCCACGTCCCTCCATTTTCAGAGCCAACAAGTCATCTGAGACTGCTCTCTCTCTTGTTATCCCTTTTTGCTCATATTTCACTCACATGGGCAACTTGAGCAGCTTTCTTATCTATGAAACAGTAATAATAATAACAACACCCATCTCTCTAGATGAACAGTGTTTTTGGAGGACTTTAAAAAATAGAAATGTTGTAAATGTTGCAGGTGTTAATTTTGTTGTAATTTACAGTGAAGTCAGTATATGATACAGGAGGACACTTAAAGGCTCATAATCCACTTCAATCTTTTATCTGTGTGTCTGTAAATAAGGCACCTTAAAATTCAGGAGATGTGTATGAATTGTAGCACATTTTGTATAATGTGTATAAATGAGATATTTAAAGCATGTGTTACACAGGTTCTAATCCCTATTTAATGTTTTCAGCTAGCTACTGGGGACAGTAACTTTATGGGCTCTATTGAAAACTCCTTAAACTTGAAATTGTATTAGACTTATTAAAAAAAAAAGAAAAAGAAAGAAAGAAAATGCCCTCCCAATAAGATGGTGGCAATATAATAAGGCATATATATATGAGTGACTTGTCTCTTTAAATTTAATACTTTCCTGTCCTTGTCTCCTTCCTCAAAAGCTTATTAGAAGATGGAGATAAAGAGCCACACCATAATATTGCAGTCAGAGACATTGTGTCATACTCCTAAACGCAGTCCAATAATCTGTATGAGCAAAATTGAAAATAACAACAGAAAATGATCGCGCACACCGGAGGCCTTAACCCAAATGCATAACGTTATAACCTAAGATGTATACTTTTACTCTTTTGTTTTCCCATCCTTGGAAAAGTAAATTTGTTAAATTAAGCCTCTAGAGTAGACACAAACTGCTTGGTGGCTGTGAGGTCACCTCGTGGCTCACACAGCCGTGTGTCATTTCTCCTCCTCGTAGCACGTGCCGTAGGTAAAGTACATATTGAGGTGTGTGGGGTGGGAAGGCGGTAGCACTGATAGAGGTGGACACACAGAGACACGTGGGAGCGTCCCCGCGGCCCGTGGTTTTCCATCGCACACCTCGTTGAGGTGTGTGGGGTGGGAAGGCGGTAGCACTGATAGTGGTGGACACACAGAGCCACGTGGGAGCGCCCCTTCTCCCTGCGGCCCGTGGTTTTCCATCGCACACCTCCCGGAGGAATGGGAGGTGCGGTCTCCCGGAGGCCAGCACAGTTCCAAGCTGGTTTTCTCAGTCTCACTCTTGCGGTTTGGGGATTTTATGGCTGTTTGAGGTATGTTTGGGAGAGAAGGATCCCCATTCCTTGCTTAACCTATGCAAACAATCTTCAGGGACTTTGATCAGTGGGAAGAGGGGGCAAGACTGTCATCTGTCCTCCAGATGAAAGGCTCTTCGTGGCAGGAGCCGTACAGAGATGGGTTATGATTTTTTGGATGTTTTGATTTTATGCTCCTAGAAAGGATCTTTTAAAAAATTTGTGTGGTTGTTTATTTTCTTTTATTCTTTTTGTTTGTTTCCTTTTTAGTGATAGAAGCCATGGCCAGCTGTCTGTGTGAGCTCACTCACACACCCTCCAAGGCAGAGGCTCTGAGGTAGACGGGTTTAGGTGGCGGTTTGGAGGTCTTCCTTACCCGCCCTTGGGCCAAACCCACCTCCCAATTTCTGGTTGAGCTGACTTGTCCTCTTAAAAAAAATACTTTTTAAAAACTTTATGTTATCTTGGCTCCTACAGAGAAGACCTGCTATGCTGCAGTGATGGCTTCCTCAGTGGGGTTAGGGGAGTTTTTGAGCCAGAACTTGGTCACACTCCCGTTCATTTAATTCACATCTTTTTCTGAATGCCTGTTCTGGTTGTCCTGACTGACATTCACGCACCAACTGGAATAATGCTTCTTGAAATCTATGTCTTTTAAGCCACGTTACTGTTGTGAAAAAAATTAGAATGGAAAGCAAACTTGATAGAAAACAAAGTTTGGGGGTAAAAAGACCTGCAGAATTTTACAACTGCTATATTCCTTGGTATCCTCCTGTGTATTTAATCAGTGGGCAGATGTAAGGGTGAATTGTTCCTTGGTTTATGTTTAATCTACATCCTAGCAACTTATTAAGGGGTTTAACTTGAGCTGTATCTCTTTTTTAAGAGGAATGAAAGGGAATTGGAGTGGCATATTTGGTTTCATTGTAGCATTAAATGTATGGTAAGTTAAACTATTTTTGTGTAATATTAAAAGTGTTCTGTTTTCAAGCCATTTGTGCACATTGAAAATAACTTGCTATTCATGTTCAGTGGTTTTCTTGTTAGACAATGTAGGGGACTTGCCACAACACATGCAACAGATTATAAAAAGACTGCAAATTTAATAATTACAGCATGGCGCAGACCGCGCTGGCAGATACTGGAGCACAGCACTCTCTTTAATCATGGCGCTTCCCATAGTGTGGGTGGTCACGGTCCGCAGACGGTTCAGGCAGGCCAGTCCCCTGCGAGAGGGATTGTGAAGTAGAGCAATTAAACAGCATTCCACAGGCTTTTCAGGATTTTCATTTTATGAAAGTATAGCATTGCTATTAGGTTGCTTTTCACCTTTCTCTCCTCCTTCTCCAGCCTCCTCCTTTAAATTGTTGTTTAGACTGTTAGCTTTTATCAGATGAAATCTTACTGAGTATGTTTTTGCTTTCTTTTTCCATCATTTTTTGCAATAATAAAACATGTTCAGCATTTCAAAAGGCTATTTCAGCACAAAAGGTGAAAATGATCAGTAGGATATTGTGATCATCAGAAGTTAGCAATTTCTCATAGTAAACCTTCGTAAAAAGAATTTAATCAATTTATTATTTTATTTTTAAAAGCATTTAACTTCTGCCCCTTAACTAGTTCCTTTAATGTTTGACTGAATGAAAATTTGAATCATTAGCAAAGTTTTTCTTCCTCATTCAAAAATGTTGTCCTTGCTAGTCCATTTTATTCTTTAATTTCTATTTTCACTTTTTATAAGTTGTTAATTGTCTTAGTCTCTAATTTTTATGAATATTGATGAAAGAAACAAGTTATAGAAATGTGAAGTCACTGGATTTTGCTCGTTCAATTCATGAGAATTATGGGGTTTATTAAAACTCGTGGTCAATTTCTCTAGGGAGGTTATTTTAAATGATAAATGTGTACAAATGGTAGTGTCTTATCTCAGGCTTTAACATTTTCTCCCTGAAAGAGTGAGTGATTTTTAAAAGGAAGACTTGGAAAATATATATAAATGTTAATAAAAGAGCAGTTAATTTTATAAATGTGTACCCTTACCTCCTTTGATTTCTTTGAGGGGATACTTTCTTATTGCTTACAAGTATAGACAGGTTCTTCCTAATCTTCACATATAAAATTAGCAACAGGGTGTTCCTTGTCTTCATATATAAAATTATAGACAGAATGTTCCTAGTCAATCATTTTTTATATAACATGAATTTTATTTGACATTTTATATTAGCATACATAGTTAATATAAGGAGGTATGTAAAAAATAGTCTGCATACTTGTATATCAGAAGACATAGTCCCTAAAATAGTCATATTTTACTGTACTTTTTCCCCATAAGCTGATAAAAAATGAATTGTCTACAATTACAATTTATAATGACATTGTCAAAACCAACTTAAAAAGAAGTATAGTAGTTATACATTTTAGAAGGAATAACTTCCTTTTGAAATCATACCTGTAAAAATCCAGTGCTATACATAGATTTTTGGAGAATTTTATTGTTGTTCATGAAAGCATTTTAAAAATACTTTAGTCATTTTCATTTATGATAAAGCTAATCTAATTCTCTGTTCTGATGCTGCTTGCCAAGCTTTAGATCACAAAGGCTTAATTTAAGAAAAAATTGTTGGCTAATCCCCTTTGGTATTTTGGAGCTATTTTGGGCACCCTTTGTTCTATGGTACATTATAGTCTGTTTATGGGGAGCCATCGGGCGTTTGATGTGGGACCCTCTGGCAGAGGGGATTGGAACTTCAGAATCTGGGTGCAACTGGGACAAGTTAAGGATGCTGACTCTAACTTTCTTTTGGAATTGTCTTTCATCTATAAATTGAAGGATTACATTTAATTTAAAATGAAGCAGGGGTGCAGTAGGTTGGTTTTGGTTTTAGAAATTAACCATTTGGAGTTTAGTAACCATATCAAAAGCAGGGATATTGACATTTTAAATTTTGATATTATTGGTTAACATGCTTATGGCATGAGCTTCCTGATGGGTCTCAGAATTTGCCTCAAGACACCAGGGTAAACCCTTCACAGAAAATGTGCCTTAGAGTCCTTAATGCCTCATTTCAGGGTCATTTTGTGGTTCCCACAGAATGGGCTGCATGAGGTTCAGCAGGTTTTATTCACAAACATGCTTTCAAAACATTCCCCAGTTCCCAATATCTAATTAAGCTGATAATATCCTCATGACAGGGATTCATGGGTTTATACAGATGTAGCCCCTTGAACTCCTTTCATAAAAAATACCTAGCAATATGAGAGACCTGAGTAATATGAAGACTAGAATAGAAAACTGTTTCTGTATATAATTTTTTGTGGGTTCTTGAATGAAATCAAAGCACGAATGTATTACATGGATTGAGACTACTATTCTTGAAATCAATTTCCTTTCCAAGCCTTTGGTTTATAAAGAACACTTTAGCATATACCAACATCGTGTTTATATGCTCCTGGTGATATCTACAGTCCCCTACCCCCCTTACTCTATTCTAAACATAAATATTCATCACTATTTTTTGTGTTATTAATTAGCAGCTCTCAAAGTTTGGTGCAAGGACCCTGGTCTCTAAGACCCTTTCAGGATATCTGCTAGGTCCTTCCTTTCTAACTATCTTAGTGATGCTGGATTTTCTTCGTAAGTTGAACCAAAGCAACATATCACAACAGGGTGACTGCAGCAGCAGATATGAGAACACAGTTCTCTTCTATTAAGCCAGACATTAAAGAGATTTAAAAAAAGAAGAAGAAATGTAAAATCATGCCACTGTATTCAAAATGTTTTGTTTTGGAAAATATATTTTTTTCTCATAAATATTATTTCTGATAACATGTAAAGGGCTTAATATTATCTCTAATGAATTAATAGATAATACTGTAAAAATTTCTGATTTTTTAAAAATATATTTTATTGATTTTTTTACAGAGAGGAAGGGAGAGAGATAGAGAGTTAGAAACATCGATGAGAGAGAAACATCGATCAGCTGCCTCCTGCACACTCCCTACTGGAGATGTGCCTGCAACCAAGGTACATGCCCTTGACCGGAATCGAACCTGGGACCTTTCAGTCCGCAGGCCGACGCTCTATCCACTGAGCCAAACAGGTTACGGCAAAATTTCTGATTTTTACAAACTTTCTAATATTGTAAAAATATTATTGTATAAATATCAATATGTAAAACCCAATTAAACAAAATCTCTTTGGAATCCTATGACTAGAAAATTTAAGAACTGGTATTATAAATATTGGGACTATTGCTGTAGTCCTCAAATCAGTCTTCTGTTGGTTTCTCTGAGAGTCTTATCCAAGTGAGCCTCTAAAATACACAAAATTAGCCACCATCATGAGGTTTTAATTAACTATCTCTTTAAATTTTCAGGACATTTTTATGATGTGTCTTTATAAATGTAGTGTCTATCAAGCAAAGCTGCAATGTCCTCTTATAAACTTAAGAAGGATTTATTTAACTGATATTTCTGTGTAGTTTGACATAATCTAAACCCATTTGTATTTTAATATATGGTTTTTAACAAACATGGTAGGTTGCCATCTTTTATATATGAGTCCATGGCAATAATAGAATCTATGAGAACTGTAATAAGCATAGAATACTTGTTCTTATGTGTATTTGTGATGTTTCTAATCACATTTGCCTCGGTTACCTAATATTTTCTTATTTTTCAATGGATTTTTAGTTTAGGGATGAAGTAGAAAAAAGAAAATAACCTGACAAAATAACTATTATTTTTGCCTTTATTCTCACTTTAACTCTTCTGTTTTTAGTTTATCTTGCTTTGTAACTAATCCTTTAGAATGTGGTTCCTTCTGATTTGGAAGGGGTTAACTGCCCTATCCTAAGCAAACTTAGTATTGGTAATGGAGTTAGGTAAAATCCTACCTGTCTGTCTGTTTTTTGCTTCTATTTATAATTATTATCTTAAATCTTTAGAACAAGTGATTGATGGCTTATCTTTTAAGTATCTCCAGAAGCAGAGAGTATCCATTGGCAACTATGGCAGGGTTGGTCACTGATCTGCTTGTGAGCTCCTGCCCCTTTGGCCTGGTGCTGGGAGAACTGACTCTTAGATGGGCCGTTCTCGGTTCTTTCATTAACACCCGTCCACTCTGCTAGGACATCTCCGCCTCTGCTGGGGGAGTTCCCCAGTTCTGCACACAGCCAGCAGCACCCTGCAGTCTTCCATTTAGTCTCCAGTTATGTGGGTGGAAAGGAAGTATTCCTCCTTCTCTGAGCTTAATACAGCAATTTTATATATTCGGCACTGGAGGTGATTTGCATGAGAATGAACTTATTTTGTTGGTTGTTGAGTTCTGCCAAAATACCGAATTGATTTTTTTCCATTTTCTTCCAAGATTATAGTAGTCAATAAACATCTGCCTTCTATATTGCATGGAGACAGCTGTAAATGCTTCTTTAAGTGAGCAAAATGTAGCTGTATATCTTATTATAGAAAGTAATACAACATTGCTAATCTGAGATTTGGAGTCTATTAAGGGACTCGGTTTCTGGAAATCTTCTTAAACTTGGAAACCTTTTAAACATGCTATTACCTATCACTTAAAAATAAGCATACAAAACTGTCTAAGTAGGTAGCCTCTGTGTCTTGGCTGGTATTAGAGTGTGGTGTTTCTTACACATAAAGGAACACATTTAAGTCACTAGGTGCTAACCCAACAGATTTCAGCGTGGATTAGTTAGGAACTATTGTAGTTCTTGTTATGTGGTTGCATAAACTTTGTTGTTGTTTTTTTTCATATTTAGTTTACACAGACTCTGTCTCTGTTCCTTCATCCTTTTTTCACTGAAAAAAAAGAACTAGCAATTTTGTTAGTGGATTGCTTTGAAGAAAATGCAGAGGGAAGGAGAGAAGGGGACCTGTGATTACTTTTCCTATGTGTGGATAAGCATAGGCTCCGGGGCTTGCCAGGCCTTCAATTCTTTGGCTTTTTTTTTTTCTTCCTTTTTTAACATTTCTAGAGGTTTTGTTAGTGACTTTCAAATGGAAGTTAAAGCCGTGGAACAGTTCCATTAAAAAATTCTGTGGTCTTAGCCACAGTAGCAGCACAGGTTTTTTTCCCTTTACCAGTTTCACAGAGGTTAACTGAGCTAGACTTGATGAGAGACCAGCAGTACAAGGGAGTATGTGTGTGTTAGATGTAGGCTTTCCCCCTCTTGATTGTGTAAAAAAGAATGCTTTAGTAGAATTAACATTTACCTATTGCTTTAAAAGGAAGCAAATCAAATGATTCTATAAATGCTTAATACTTCATTATTAAAAGCTTTCAAAAATGATCTCTTTTTTATTAATTATGCCTTATATTGCATAGTAACAGATTGCACTGTGTGGGTTTGCTGTCTGGTTGGGAGATGGACTACAGGGTACAGCTCAGCGTAATCTTAGTTGGCTGGTTCTAGAGAGCACATTTTGATTGTATGAAGCTAAAAAACACGTGAATATGTTCAAGATCGAGACAGGTTTATTCTTAGTTCAATAAATATCTTGAAGGTAAAATAGGTGCCTTTTAATCTTTAGATTGCTATATTTTTAAGAAAAAAAGTGATTTGCTATTTATATGTGATCTACTTATTATACCTACAAGTTATTGAGGAATAGTAAATTTCTAATGAAAACAACAATTATATTACTTGAGGCCTGTTGCACGAAAAGATTCGTGCAATAGGCCTTCCCTCCCCCTGGCTGCCAGCACCGGTTTTCCTCCGGCACCCGGGACCCAGGCCTTGGCCCCGGCCGGAGCCACCTTCAGTCTTCGCTCTGCCACTTCGTGCCTACGTATGCAAATTAACCGCCATCTTTGTTGGCAGTTAATTTGCATATCTCGCTGATTAGCCAATGGGAGGCATAGCGAAGGTATGGTCAATTACTATGTTTGTCTATTATTAGATAGGAGGATTTTAGATTTTGATATTGTTTGGTAGATTTTAAAGCAAATTCATATATTATCTCAATTAATTCTTACAATAATCTTGTGATACCTTAGGGCAGGTATAATTACTTCCATGCCATGCATGAGATGTGACATAAGGAATTTACCTAAAGTTCCTCATTTGGCAGTGCAGCTTCTCCACTAAACACCTCGCTGCTCTTCTGTGAAAGTGAGACAGCACTCTGGCTTCCAGTCAGATCTCCTTTCTGTTTACACAGTGATGCATAAGCGAACAGCAGCAGTAATATTGTGAATACTGCACATGTGCTGACTGCTTACAAAGTGTCACATAGTTTGAGATAATGTCTTGTCTCATTTAATCCCTTCAACAACCTCACTATTTTTTATTTATTTTTTAAAAATATATTTTATTGATTTTTTACAGAGAGGAAGGGAGAGGGATAGAGAGTTAGAAACATCGATGAGAGAGAAACATCGATCAGCTGCCTCCTGCACACCCCCTACTGGGGATGTGCCTGCAACCAAGGTACATGCCCTTGACTGGAATTGAACCTGGGGCCCTTGTGTCCACAGGCCGACGCTCTATCCACTGAGCCAAACCAGTCAGGGCAACCTCACTATTTTTTAGATGAAAAAACTAAGGTACAGAGAGATTAAGTAGCTTTCCTAGGGCTAAGCCAGTAAGTGGTAGGCATCAATATGAACCACAGCAGTTCTGCTCTAAGATTCAGGATTCTTAACTCTCGATAATGGTTCAACTGCACCGATTTCATTCACTGCTCTTTCTAATAGCATCTACTTGAATTTGTCTCTAATCTTGAAGATTTGATAATGAAACTTTAGAATGAGAGGTTTTATTGTCTAGATCAGGGGTCCTCAAACTTTTTAAACAGGGGGCCAGTTCACTGTCCCTCAGACCATTGGAGGGCCGGACTATAGTTTAAAAAAAACCTATGAACAAATTCCTATGCACACTGCACATATCTTATTTTGAAGTAAAAAAAAAACAAACGGGAACAAATACAATATTTGTATTTGCATGTGGCCCGCGGGCCGTAGTTTGAGGACCCCTGGTCTAGAGTTACACCAAATGAAAAGAGAAAACATTTAAAAATATCTGTTATTATGAGTAGCTATACTCCATGTAGCGTATAGATAGACGCCAGCTAGTATAAATTATTCTAAAAGAAAACAAATGTTTGCTAAGAAAGAAGGCTCGTATGAGCTGTGAAAACTTTTACCTAATAGATGTTTTCACTTATGTATAGAGGGTTCTTATAAAACTTTGAGGGGGAAATGAAATATGGAAGAGTCTCATCTAAATAAGAGTCACTGTACCAGAGTTAATGCGTACCTCCCAGAACCCTGGGGGGATGTCATTGCTGCACATGCTCATTCTTGGAATAAAAACGGGCCTCTATGCTGTTTCTTTCTCTGTTCTTCCATCTCTTCCCTCACCAAACAGAATGCCTGTGCTGTGCTGAACATACAGTGGGTGCTTGAACTGACCCAGACCCTGCCCTGTGGAGCATATTGTCCAGGGGGCAGACTGCCATCAGTCAGTGCTCTTGCAGACCAAGGGACTGTTCCTGGGAGAAGGGTGTCCCGGGAGGATCGTGGCAAGTAAACATGAAGTGGTCTTTGCTGTAGCTGACATTTGAAGAGGGGTTAGGGGTTTAGTAGGTGAGGACCAGGGGGACGGGGATATAGGAAGTGGGGAACATGGCAAATATGAGGGATTGAAGGAGACTGAGGGATGTGAGGTACAAGGTGGGGCTGTGGAGGCTGATTCTGGGGAGGCTTGCTTATATCTGAGCACCAGGGGGGCGTGGAAGGGATTTTAAGTAGGCGAAGGGCTTTGAAAGTGGTCTGAGTACAGTGTGTGAAACAGGTGGTTTTAAAGGCAGAGCAAGATTGTCAACCCTTTCAGACCCAGCACCCAGTTTTGACAATAAATCTTTTTTTAAAAAATATATTTTATTGATTTTTTACAGAAAGGAAGGGAGACGGATAGAGGGTCAGAGACATCAGTGAGAGAGAAACATCGATCAGCTGCCTCCTGCACACCTCCAACTGGGGATGTGCCCGCAACCAAGGTACATGCCCTTGACCGGAATCGAACCTGGGATCCTTCAGTCCGCAGGCCGACGCTCTATCCACTGAGCCAAACCGGTTAAGGCTACAATAGATCTTTTATATGCCCCCTTAGCTGAAGTGAAATTCATAAACTCTTTCTTAAAAAAAAAAAAATCAGTGTATAGCCTTTACTATACTATAAAGGAAAATACAAGGAAATAATATAAAATAATATACATTTCAAAATCTAAATACTTGGACATTACAACCCTGGAAGACATAATAAACAAGCTGACATATGCATCTACACATCAGTTCTCCGAGAATGTAAGCACCACAAATGCAGACTGAGAGAGGAAGGGAATGTGCTGGTGAGGCAAACACCACTGAGCAGTCTTGTTTTCTGGGGGGTAAATTTCCGAAGTGATAGCACCTGATAAAGCTCTGACAGCAACATCTCCCCCAGTAGACAGGGTAATTAACATTTTGGGGGAAGTCAGATGTCAAAACCTGCAAAAATGCTTTGTGTTTGTGTGCAAAACAGATTTAGGCTCTGAGAGCAGGTTTCACATGCATGAGGGTACAGTGAGACGCCTAAAAATTGTGTGTGACAGTTCATCGTCATAAGGTGTATTTAGTCATCCTTAACCATTAGAGTCATACACACTAAGTGGCCCCATTGAGAACTACATTTATGTTCAATAGCCCTTTTCTGTCAAAATCTATAACTTTTATTATTATTTTTTTAATTAAATCTTTATTGTTCAGATTATTACATTGGTTCCTCTTTTTTTCCCACCATAACTCCCCTCCACCCAGTTCCCACCCCACCCTCCGCCCTCACTCCCCACCCACTGTCCTCATCCATAGGTGCACTATTATTGTCCAATCTCTTCCGGCACCCCCCACACCCCTTTCCCCCCCAAGAATAGTCAGTCCATTCCCTTTCTATGTCCCTGATTCTATTATAATCACCAGTTCATACTGTTCATCAGATTATTTATTCACTTGATTTTTAGATTCACTTGTTGATAGATGTGTATTTGTTGTTCATAATTTGTATCTTTACCTTTTTCTTCTTCTTCCTCTTCTTAAAGGATACCTTTCAGCATTTCATATAATACTGGTTTGGTGGTGATGAACTCCTTTAGCTTTTCCTTATCTGTGAAGCTCTTTATCTGACCTTCAATTCTGAATGATAGCTTTGCTGGATAAAGTAATCTTGGTTGTAGGTTCTTGCTATTCATCACTTTGAATATTTCTTGCCACTCCCTTCTGGCCTGCAAAGTTTCTGTTGAGAAATCAGCTGACAGTCGTATGGGTACTCCCTTATAGGTAACTGACTTTTTTTCTCTTGCTGCTTTTAAGATTCTCTCTTTGTCTTTTGCTCTTGGCATTTTAATTATGATGTGTCTTGGTGTGGTCCTCTTTGGATTCCTTTTGTTTGGGGTTCTCTGCGCTTCCTGGACTTGTAAGTCTATTTCTTTCACCAGGTAGGGGAAGTTTTCTGTCATTATTTCTTCAAATAGGTTTTCAATATCTTGCTCTCTCTCATCTTCTGGCACCCCTATAATTCGGATGTTGGTACGCTTGAAGCTGTCCCAGAGGCTCCTTACACTATCTTCATATTATGGATTCTTTTTCTTTTTGTTTTTCTGGTTGGGTGTTTTTTGCTTCTTCGCATTTCAAATCTTTGGCTTGATTCTTGCGATCCTCTAGTCTGCTGTTGAATCTCTGTATAATATTCTTTATTTCAGCCAGTGTATGCTTA
>NW_005366075.1:662719-681418 GCF_000412655.1 Myotis brandtii | reverse complement strand
TCCTGGCAATCGCTGCGAGTGCCTCCGAGAGAAAACTGCCCTCGAGTTCCGACGGATGCCAGACAATCCCGTTTCTCCCGTATGAGTCTGGGTCCCCAGAGACTCGCCCGGAACTGGAGCTCAGAGCCTGAGACTCCCTCCCGATTGAAAAAGAGAATCGTGTCCTCAGCCGCCAGCCCTCTCCGCATGCACCTCTGCACCTTTGTATTTACTTCAGCACCGCACCTCCTCTGAGTCTCAGTATTCTTTTCTCTTTCCTTCTAGTTGTAGAAATTCCACTCAGTCAGCCTTCCTGTGGTTCTGGATGATGTCCGTTATGTCTTTTAGTTGTATTTTTGAAGTGGTTGTGCGAGGCAGCAATCTCCGGTGTTTACCTATGCCGCCATCTTGGTTTCTCCCAAAATCTATAACTTTTAATGCTAGTTAAGTGCGGTAGCATTCTAGATACTCTTATGATCGCTAGCTGGGTCATGAAGCATGCCTCACTCCTGTGAGTGCTCGCAGAGGGTGCCTTTAGTAGACCTTTAGGCCTACTGAGCTATAGCCATTGCCTCTGGTGTGGAACCATGTGTCCATTCTAGGAGTGAGTCTCAACCTCTGATTACATTCTTGGTTGTAGGTCATCTCCCCTGCTGAGGTTGGCCCCTTCCTGTAGGGACTTCTGGCAATTGGCCACTGTTGCCCTCTTGACTACAATTTTTGGGTCCTACAGGTACCTCTGCTGTTTTGTGCCACCTACCAGCAAGGTCCCTTTGGATGGCTCCATCCATTCAAAGCATGCCCAGATTTGAGACATTGTTCCTTGGCCTTCTGCCTAGTAACTTCTTTATGTTGACTCGGGGTCATCATCCCAGCACCAGCAGCAGCAGCAAAAAATTCTCCTGGTCCTGACATCACTGGTTTTCCTCACAAACCAGCCCAGAATTTTCAATACCAATAAGCCATGCTTCCTGCAGAGACTGTTGGGGCTGTGTGCAAAAATAAGCATGATTAAAGGGCTGTGCTGTTAGCATGGTGCCTCACACAGAGAAAGCCATCAGTACATGTTAACTATGATTACTGCATAGCCCCCCCCCCTTTTTTTTTAACTACCTGAGGCTTTTTAACTGGAAGACCTTGAACCCTGAGATTCATAGGTGGGCTTCAGGGGGTCAGCAAACTCAATGAACTTGTATTAAAATGTTGTAAGTTTGTATAGTGGAAAAGGGTTTACAACATTCATCAAATACTCAGAATAAGTCATGAGGGACTTCTGTTTCTAGCAATTGCAAATGAGATGAACCCTTCTGAGGATGAGAAAACTGGGACAATGTATTAAAAGCATGGCTGAAAGCATGAAAAAGCTCATCTATCTATCTATATTAAGAGGTTAGAATTTTCAATACCAATAAGCCATGCTTCCTGCAGAGACTGTTGGGGCTGTGTGCAAAAATAAGCATGATTAAAGGGCTGTGCTGTTAGCATGGTGCCTCACACAGAGAAAGCCATCAGTACATGTTAACTATGATTACTGCATAGCCCCCCCCCCTTTTTTTTTAACTACCTGAGGCTTTTTAACTGGAAGACCTTGAACCCTGAGATTCATAGGTGGGCTTCAGGGGGTCAGCAAACTCAATGAACTTGTATTAAAATGTTGTAAGTTTGTATAGTGGAAAAGGGTTTACAACATTCATCAAATACTCAGAATAAGTCATGAGGGACTTCTGTTTCTAGCAATTGCAAATCAGATGAACCCTTCTGAGGATGAGAAAACTGGAACAATGTATTAAAAGCATGGCTGAAGGCATGAAAAAGCTCATCTATCTATCTATATTAAGAGGTAATATGCTAATTGGTCCTAACGGTGTCACAGTCACGACCGCTAAGGAGGAGGCTGTCTGCGCATGTGCAGTGGGGCATTGCTCCCGGAGACAGGGTGGAAGTGGGGAGGCGCCCAGAGGAGGCCTGTGCCTGGGAGGGCGGGGGTGAGAGCCCATAGTGCCCACCTCACCAGTCGTTCACCACCCACCACTCGCACTCAGAGTGGCCCACCGCTCACCTGCCTGGGGAAGGAGCACAGGGCAGCAGGTGGGAGGTTTCCATGCTCTCCTCCGGCGCCATGACAGGGCGGAGCCGCCGCATTGCTCCAGAGACAGGGTGGAAGCAGGGAGGCACCGGAGAAGGCAGGACCAGCCCGAGGCGACTCGAGGGACTGAGGGCGGGCTTGAAGTGGCCAGAGATAGCCAGAGGGGTCGGGGGGCTGGGCCAGGTGCGTTGGAGCTCTGTGTGGAGAGGTTTGGGTGTCAAGGCAGGGCGGTGGGTGGGTGGGCGGACTGCGCAATTTCATGCGCTGGGCTCCTAGTGTGTATATAATATTCACAGTTGCATACAACACTACTTGTAAGTAGGTCAGTCTAAAAGTTAATAAATTGTGGAGAATAACTACATTATAATATTCACATATATTTAACAAGGTCTTACTCCTCTACCCAGGGGCCCCCCCCCCCTGGCCTGTCCCGCCTCTGATCGGCACCCCCACCCTGATTGGGGATGGGGCTAGCCAGCCAACTTCCTGCAGTCCCTCGCCCCTGCCAGCCAGCCCCCCAATAAGCCCCGATTGCCGGCCAGGCCAAGGGACCTCAGCTGTGCACGAATTTGTGCACCGGGCCTCTAATAAAGTAGTAAAAACCTTGCAGGTCAGGATCCAAGGAAGGACAGAGGCCAAGAGAGGTGAACCCATTTTGGGGGCTGGAGTGTCTTCCAATTCCAAAGGGGGCAACCTTGAGTGCTTTTGATAGCATTGCAGGACTAGGAGGACAGGAATTAGAGTCCACGTCCTGCCAACTGAGGGAATCCTGGTGAACCCTTCACTTTAGGTTGAGCCCCTCAAAGGATGTACCTTAAGAGTAAGTGTGGCCCTAGCTGGTTTGGGTAGAGTGTTGGCCCACAGACTGAAGAGTCCCAGGTTAGATTCCCATCAAGGGCATGTACCTCAATTGCAGGTTCCCGGGCCCTGGGCAAGGTGTTTGCAGGAGGCAACCAATCAAGGTGTCTCTCTCATATCAATGTTTCTGTCTTTCCCTCTCCCTTCCCACTCTCTCTAAAAATCAATGGAAAAATATCCTCGGGTGAGGATTAACACACACACACACACACACACACACACACACACACACAATAAAGAGTAAGTGTGAACTGCAGTAAACAGGACCTCCCAAGGAGTGCAGCTTAGCTTTGGATGATGTCAGTCACTTAAATTGGATGAAGATGACCCTGGATAAACTAGTGCTTTAGGTCTGGCAGAGCCTCTCTTGAGGAAGCTAATATCATCTTAGTGCCTCAAATTATTTCTATCAGTGGTTTTTCAAATATAGTGTTTGGCATAAAATAAAAATAACTAGGCACACAAAGAACTAAGATGGAGAAATGGGATCAGTAGAAATGAAAGACAACAAAACTGACACTAAAGGGCCCCAGATACTAGCATTGTAAGACTCAGACTTTAAATATATTTTATTGATTTTTTTACAGAGAGGAAGGGAGAAGGATAGAGAGCCAGAAACATCGATGAGAGAGAAACATCGATCAGCTGCCTCCAGCACACCTCCCACTGGGGATGTGCCCGCAACCAAGGTACATGCCCCTGACCGGAATCGAACCCGGGACCTTTCAGTCCACAGACTGACACTCCATCCACTGAGCCAAACCAGCCAGGGCAAGACTCAGTCTTTAAAATAACTATACTGAGTCAATCCGTTTAATCTATTATGTTAACGAGCAAGAAGAAAAATCATGTTACCATATTAGTTGACACAGCAGAAAGTACTTGATAAAATCCAACACCGTTCATTACAGAAATAGCTCAATGAGTTAGGAATAGAGGGGAATTACCTTATTTGATAAGAAGCATCTACCAGATACCTACAGCTAATGACATCATACTTAAATGAATACTTACATTCTTTCTACCATCAGAAACAAACTGGTAGGCAAGAAAAAGAAAGGGCCCACATATTGGAAAGGAAAATATAGAACTGTCCCTATTTGTAGATGATATAATTATCTAGTAGAAAATCCCAAGGAATCTATCAAACAAAACAAGGTGAAAACAGCTCTTAGAACTCATAAATTAGTTCATCAGAGTCACCAGATGTAAGATCAGCAAACAAAAATTAACTACATTTCCATACACTAACAATGGACCTGTGGAAATTGAAGTTGAAAACACTAACACTAAGAGAATGAAATTTTTAGGTATATACTTAACAAAACAGATCTGTATGCTAAAAATTATAAAATACTGATAAATCCTCCTATATAATAAAAGGCTGATATGCAAATTGACAGAACAGCTGAACGACTGGTCGCTATGACGTGCACTGACCACCAGGGGGAGCTGCCCCCTGGTGGTCAGTGCACTCCCACAGGGGGAGCGCCACTCAGCCAGAAGCAGGGCTCACAGCTGGCGAGCACAGTGGAGGTGGCAGGAGCCTCTCCCGCCTCTGCGGCAGCAATAAGGATGTCTGACTGATGGCTTAGGCCCGCTCCCCCAAGGGCTCCCAGACTGTGAGAGGGCGCAGGCTGGGCTGAGGGAACCCCTTGAATTCACAAATTTTGTGCACCGGGCCTCTAGTCTATACTAATAAAAGCCTAGGTGGCCCTCGCGCCCAATGTCGTCACAAGAGGGCCGCCACAAGATGGCCATGCGCACAGCGGAGGCAGGGCCCAGTGGCTGCTCCGCACGGTGAGGCCTGGGGGTCCCGTGGCTCCACATGGCGAGGAGGAGGTCAGTCCCAGCGTCTCCACCGTGGAGGAGGCGGGTCGAGGCAGGGGAGGGCATTTGGGGGTGATCGGGCCGGCAGGGGAGGGCAGTTGTGGGCGATCGGGCCGACAGGGGAGCAATTAGGCGTCAATCAGGCCAGCAGGGGAGCGGTTAGGGGGCGATCAGGCTGGCAGGCAGAAACGGTTAGGGACAACCAGGCAAGCAGGCAGGCGAGCAGTTAGGAGCCAGTGGTGCCAGATTGTGAGAGGGATGTCTGAGGGGTCCCAGATTGGAGAGGGTTCAGGCCGGGCTGAGGGACACCCACCCTCCCTGTGCACGAATTTTGTGCACCGGGCCACTAGTAAATAAATAAAAACCTAAATAAGTGGAGAGACATGTAGTGTTCATGCATTGAAGGACGCAACATAGTAAAGATGTCAGTTTTCCTCAGATTGATCTATAAGTTTAAAACATTTTCTATCAAAACCCCAGCAAGGTTATTTGTAGACATAGACTAATTCTAAAATTTGCCTGGAAAGGCACAAGTCCTAGAACAATTATATCAATCTTGACAAAAAAGAATAATGTGGGAGGAATTGCCCAGCTGGCGTGGCTCAGTGGTTGAGCGTTGACCTATGAACCGGGAGGTCACGATTCAATTCCTGGTCAGGGCACGTGCCTAGGTTGTGGGCTCGATCCCACAACCTAGTAGGGGGTATGAAGGAGGCAGCCAATCAATAATTCTCTCTTATTATTGATGTGTTATCTCTTTCCCTTCCTCTCTAGAGTCAATAAAAATATATTTTAAAATAATGAAGTGGGAGGAATCACTCTATTTAACATTAAGGCTTACTATAATAGCTACAGTAATTAGAGCAAGTGATATTGGCAGAGGCATAAACACATAAATGAATAAATGAATGGAACAGAACAGAAACTCCAGAAATAGACCCCCACAAATAGGCTCAACTGATTTTGTATAAAGGTACAGAAGCAATTCAATGGAGAAATTTTAACAAATGATGTTGGTGTAATTGAATATCACCCTAAACCTTACAGCTTATATAAAATATTAACTCAAAATGGATGAGGTACTTAAATGTAAAACCGTAAAACTTTTGGGAAAAGATAGAAAATCTTCAGAACCCAGAGCTAGGCAAGTTCTTAGACTTGATACAGTCCATAAAAGGAAATATTGGCCACTTAGACCTCATCAAAAGCAAAAACTTTTACTCTGTGAAGGACTATGTTAAAGGAAGAAAATACTTGTTACAGATTAGGAGAAAATATTTGCAAATAACAAAGGAGTAGGATCTAGATTATATAGACTCTCAGAGCTCAGCAGTAAAAACATAAATAATCTAGTGGTCAGAAGACATGACCAGAAAGGAGGTGCATATGGCGAGTAAGCACATGAAAAGATGTTCAGTCTCATTAGCCCCCAGGGAAATGCAAGAAATAAAACCACAGTGAACTGTCACTACATACCTATCTGGATGCCTAGAATGCAAATGGAGCACTGAATGCTGGCAGGGATGTGGAGGAACAGTATCAGACATTTCTGGTAGGAATGTGACAGTGGGTATAGTTTTGCATTCAAGGCAAGTGCCTTACTTGCATCGCTCTACCAGCTTTGACCACTAGACTGACAAATTGACTGGGGACTTCTCACAGAAGTAATGAAAGCTCAGAGACAGTGAAAGTATCTTCAAATGCTGCAGGGGGGAGGGGACACTGTCATTCTTTAAAAAATGAGCTCTTTAAAGACAAAAAGTGGGGAATTTATCAACAGCAGACCCACAGTCTGGTAAAGGAAATACTGAAGTTCTTCAAGCATAAGGAAAATGACCCAAATAATCCTCCACCCAAAAAATACAAGAAATCAATCTTGTTTTTGTACTCTGCACGGGCCAATGAGTTTCAGCCCTCGTATGTCAGAATCCCCAATGGTATGTAAAGAAATAGCCGCCACATGCTTCTCCAGTGGGCGTGGTGTGTGGCGTGGTCTGCAGATGTCGGTGCCCAGCCTTGGATGAGAAATTCTGGAATGCTGGGCTGGAATAATGCAGCGAGGTTGCAGGGTGGTAACTGCAGAATGAGAAGGAAGTGGGGTCTTGGCTAAAACTGAATGCATGATCTTCCCTTCACCCAGGCCTCTGCCTTTATACTTAGTGCATCTTCCTTACAGCAGCATTCATTTAGCCTCTGGTTGAAAGCCCGGTCCATAATTCCGACTCCTCCTCTTTTGCTCCAGTCAAGCCAAGTCCTATTCATTCCACCTGTGTGGTGTATCTCCCTGTCATTCTTTCCTTCTTTTTCAGTCCTTTGCTATCATTATAGTTCAAGCACTTAGTACATTTTGACTCTATATAATGGCGGCTGTGGTATCTCTATCTTCAATATCTTCTTCCTCTTCCTGGCTATCTTAAACCGTGTTGCTAACCTAATCCTCACAAAGTAGGGCTCATGCCACTGCCCTCCTCAGAAACACTTGCATTGCTCCTCACATGTAATGCTTTTGAAAATATAAATCAAATGGACTGACTTTCTCACTAAATACCCTTTAGTTCCACCCTTTGCACCTGAAATGACATCCACAGTCCCCATTACCATAGTCTAGGACACTGCTTGATTGGAGCCCTGTTTCGTCTTCATCCACCTCACCATTCTTCCCTCTGCTCACCACAGCCCTTTTTTAAGAAAATATATATTTTATTGATTTTTTACAGAGAGGAAGGGAGAGGGATCAAGAGTTAGAAACATCAATCAGCTGCCTCCTGCATACCCCCTGCTGGGGTTGTGCCCGCAACCAAGGTACATGCCCTTGACCGGAATCGAACCCGGGACCCTTCAGTCCGCAGGCCGACGCTCTATCCACTGAGCCAAACCGGTCAGGGCTCACCACAGCTCTTGATCCCGTGCTCAGTCTTCAGAGTCACCCTCCCTTACTTAACAGAGTGGATCCATTCTTTCTCCCTGTTTTTCTCTAATTAGAGCATCGTGATCACTTCCTCTGTAGCACTCATCGTTGTCATTGTCTTGCTTCTTTATTCATTTCTTCTCTCTTCCCCTCCCCTCGCTGGGAAGTGCACTCCAGGGGTGCAGCACCTAAACTGTCCCTCAGGGCTGCATCTCCCAGTGAGGCACCAAGTAGGTGCTCTCCTTCATTTTGAATATAGAGACATTATGGTACAGTTTTCATAGTAAAGCAACGCTCTGACAAGAGAATCTTATTTTTCCATTGATTTTAATAATATATTAATTTATGGTTGTTTAATGAAATTCTGCCTATTCCTATTCTTACATGTAACCTTTGGGTAAACGGAGGCTAGAGAAGGTGATGGAAAATGAGACTGTGGAGGAAATTACTGATATCTAGAGGAAAACAGGCTGGAAATAGAAGTCCGCAATTACTGTAGAATCCAAGAATCTTTACCTAACGAGCATAGCTCTGTATCTTTGAAATTTTCATGATCTTTACTCTGTGGCTTTTATAATTATAGTAATAATAAAACACTTCAGTCAAATTAAAAGTATGTTTTCTTTAAAGGGCATGTCAAAGGGTGTACTAAATATGAGTTATATTAAGAACTTATATTTGTATGCTGTTCTATAGTTTGTTCATACATACATACATTTAGCAACCCTTTGTGAAAAATACTGTATCGTCACTTTGAAAATGAGAAGAGTGACTAGTTAAGCGTTTAGAAAGCTGGCTGGGACCTAGGTCTTTGAACTTTACTTCCTGTTTCACTACTGGGTTTCCCATCACTGGGTGTAAAGTTTCAGCTGAAAGTATCTATAGCGGGAACTGGATAGTGAACACACTTGCTTGTCCTCAAACCTGGGAGTAAGTGAAGGTGACTGCTGCAAGGCAACAGTGTGAACCGTGTGCTGTCTATCCAGTAACTTCCTCAGTATTCTCTGCCAGAGCTGCTTGCTGCTCCAGGAAGTGGGCATTCCATTGGTACCTGGGCTTCAGATGGTCACATCCTCGGTGCTCTTCCCGGGACCTCTATTCTCGAATAGGAAACCAGTATCACTGCATTCAAAACTCACAGAATTCCTCACCCATACAGATTGTCTTGCTCCTAAGAGCTACCCCCGATGCTCCTTCCTCTTGCTGCCTATGGAAATGGGGCCTTGGGGGAGGAGGCAAGAATAAAGAGGGAACCCAGGAGGGAGATGACAGGGCTGGGGTGGGAGTGAAAGGCGTGGCACTGGGAGAAGCACACTGGTGCAGAGTACTTCTCATCTGGTGGGAAAGGAGGCTGCATTGGCTTTGATGGTGGTTAGAGGATGGGGCCATAGTTGCCCTGTGTAGGCCTTGAGGTTTGAATCTCCCGCTGTTGCCACAGGAGGGACTAACAGACCTTCTCATCAGCTTCCTTATCACTTGTGCAGATGTGGGCTGGGGGAGGCGGGGTAGGGGGGGAGCTGTGGGACGTGAAAGCTGTCAGCAGTTAGACATCAAAAGTGGATTTAGGCTATGGCAGAAGACGCAGAAGACGTCAGCAGTAGATGGTATCTAAAAACCTTGGGACTAGGAAAGATCTGCTGGGGGATCACTGAACTCTGAGATTCCAGTGTTTAAAAATCAGGTGGAGGAGAGAGGACCAGCAAATTAGACCAATCAGGGAGAAACATGTTATGTGCCACCCGCTGAGACGGACGTTTCAAATAGTCAGGACAACATGTGCACCCGCACGGGTTGTGCGCCACCCAGCGCCAGGGGGTGTGCCAGGTGTTGGCCCTTAGAAAAATCAACACCAGGGTACTGCTGGGGGGTGAGCGGGGAGGGGGCAGAGGCGGATCCCTGGGTTTGCATCATGGATTCTGATGAGTGCATTGGTAGGAAAAGAAGCCATAGAAGAGAAGAACGTATATGCATATATATACATAACCCATGGACACAGATAATAGTGCGGTAGGCCAGGGGGAGCCCCCTCCACTATTAACCGCACTATTGACCCCTCCCACCCGGCACCCATCCCTTCCAAGCCTATTGTCTGTGTCCCTGGGCTTGCATATATGCATATAAATTTCCTGGTTAATCTCCCCCTACCCACTTCCCCCTCCTTACACTCCCTCCTTTCTTCTCTCTGAAATTCTTCAGTCTGTTCCATGATTCTGTGTCTCTGAATCTATTTTGTTCATCAGTATATTTTGTTCATTAGATTCCACATATGAGTGAGATCATGTGGAAGGGATGGGGAGAGACAGAGGAGACTTCTGTAATATTTTCAACAATAAAGATAAATTTTTAAAAAATGAATGTGAAGTGGGGAAGTAGAGAAGGCAAGCTGAGATGACTTTCTCAGGACACTGCGAGATGGAGAGCAAAGAAACAGGCAATAACTAGAAGGAGGGAGGTGCAGGATGGAGGAGGACATTTTTTAAGTTAGGGAGATCTTAGAGCATGTTTGTAAACTGGCGTGGGTAACCCAGTGAAGATGCCAGGGAGAGCTGGGTCACTGACAAACGGGAGGAGAGGGTGTGAGAACCCACGTGGTAACTTCACTTTATAGGTGCAGACACTTCTTCCATCAGGAAGGAAGACGGAAAACAGCGGTATGTGTGGTGTGTGCGTAGCTGTGTAAACTGGTTGGTGATGAGATGAGAGAGTTTCTACTAATTGCTGTTTTCTCAACTATATATGAGATCAGGTCCTTAGCCAGGAGTCGTGGGGAAGGGGCAGTGATGTGGTGAGAGAGAAGAATGAAATAATTGCTCAGGACGTTGCCAAGCGAGTTGACTAGGGAAGCATGGGAGGGGTGTGAGGCAGTGCTGAGCCCATCCCAGGATCAGGGTCATGAAAGCAGAGCCAAAGCGACCGGCTGCTGTGTCCAATGCTCTCCGCAGTGTCAGCTGCGTGGGCACTGGTGAGGAGAAGTGCACAGTTGGATTGCAAGGGTCCGGTTTTACAAGGCGCGTCCTACAGCACCTTAGAACAGGCGCAAGCAGGGAGCCTCCGGAGGTGCTTGCAAAGGAATGATCATTTACGTTTGGCAAAGTATTTGTCAAACACATGGCCTGCTTAGTAAGTGTATTTTGTAAAGCATACGTTTCTAGGTCTATTTACCTGTGTCTTTGTGTATTACATGATTCTAGATATGTTTCAGCAGCATTGTTTGAATCCCTCCTACTGCTGTTCAGTTCAAGCTTATTTTCTAAAGCCCTTTGATTTTGGAAAACCAACACTGTTCCTCCCTCCTCTGCTGGAGCTAACGAGTGAGCAAGCAAGAGGTTCTGTAAGCAAAGTAAAAATTGCAGACTTTGTTATGATTGGACCTGTGTTTGGAAATTTTGTGAATTGTGTTATGTCAGCATCCTGCTCAGGGAATAGGCTATGTAAACAATGGGTGTGGGGCAGTTCTGTGAATGAGCAGCCTTCCTTCTCGCTCACAGACTTCACCACTGCAGTTCTCCAGATTTCTGCGTGCTTATTTCATAGTAAAAAGGGCTCTAAAAATGCCAGGCCAGTTAAGTTTTTATTGTAGACTCGAGACCCGGTGCATGAAATTTGTGCACTAAGGGGGGTTCCCTCAGCCTGACCTGTACCCTCTCACAGTCTGGGAGCCCTTGGAGGATATCCGACTGACAGCTTAGGCCCGCTCCCCCTAAGCCTTCAGTAGGACATCCTTAGCGCTGCCACGGAGGCAGGAGAGGCTCCTGCCACCACCACTACGCTCACCAGCCCTGAGCCCAGCTCAGGGCTTCTGGCTGAGCAGCGCTCCTCCTGTGGGAGCACACTGACGACCAGGGAGCAGCTCCTGCGTTGAGTGTCTGCCCCCTGGTGGTAAGTGCATGTCAGAGCTACTGGTTGTTCCGCTGTTCTGTTGATTTGCATAGTAGCCTTTTATTATCTAGGATTATTATATAGGATCACTTCATTTAAACTGCATGAGACATATAAATATTAAAAAGAAAAAAAAAACTTTGAAAGCAGGAACTTGAAGGAAAAGCAACAGAAATCTGTCTGCAGTAATTTGTTTTGGCAGTTATGTAAATGCACAAAAGAGATGGGAATAACTTTGTTCCATCTTTTCAGTGAGAGCAATTGGCACATTTAATTGGTGCTTAAAGGATGTGAATAATAGCATATCATAATGCACAAATATATGCCATCATGAGAATATTACAGATACCAAGTTTTAAACTAAATTCTTTTTTTTGAATTTGATTTTAAATATAATTTATAAGTTTTTGAAATACTACTTTTTAAAATTGTGGAAGTATATCATACCATAATTCCAAGTATCCAAAGTGAAGTGAGAAAAAGGTTAGGATGAATTAGGCTTTAGGGCAGGAGACAAGGTCCCAGGTCACATGGGAAGGATTATTAGTTGAGGGATGCGAGGGGGACATAAAAATACAAAGAAACAGGAAACCCCGGGAGTGGAAATAAGTAGGAAGCAAAGAGATATCTATAGAGAAAACAGACCCAAACACTTGTTTGTTTTACACTGCCAGGTAACAATAATTCCATGGACGTAAGTTGATTGATTATGAAGATTTTAGGGTATGGACAGGAATAATACCTACAAATAAAAACTGCCTTTCCCTGGGCAGGAATTTCCGCCTCCCAGGAAGCCTGACCTTCATGGGGCTGACTGAGAGTGAGAGCTCCGAGCCGTGGTTCCTCCTGCTGATGGCCTGACCCCGGAAGCAGAGCCAGTGCCGGGCGGTGTGTGTGGTGGTGGGGGCGGGGGTGGGTTAATATGAAGTCACGATGGGAGGCAGAGGCAAGAGCCAAGGGGAATTTTTATGGAGAGGACTGTATGGAAGATGCCAGCTTGCATGCATCCTGATGCTGTGGCCACAGTGACACATCTGTCTTCCTGGGAAACCTGGGAAACAGGCCTTCGGGAGAGAAAGTGGAGATCATGTCTCTAATTTGGGGAAAATTTTAAATATTTAAGTTTAGTATAAGCAATTGTAATGTTTGACTTGTAGGCAAATAGAAGTATGAGTCAGAATGCATCTCTCTCCTCCCAAGGTAGCTTCTGGACATTGGGCCTATGTCAGAGAAACCGGGGCAGCCCTGGCACTGAGCCCTGGGAAGGAAGATTTACTGAGCACCTGCTCTGAGCCAGCTCTCTAGCCAGGAGATTTCCATACATGGTTTCTTCCAGTCCTCCTAACCTTGAGGTATTATTTTCTTCATTTTAAAGATCGTTTAGAAACTGAAGCTTAGTGACTGGAAGTGATTTTCTCCACTGAGTGACAGGACTCACGTCATGGGATGTTTCCTCTGGAAGTGTTCTAACTTAGCACCTCGAGTGATCCTACTGCACAGGGTGGTCTAGGCTTGTCTGGACCACTGTGACAATCGATTTGGGACCAGAGGAAGGATTAGCTCCAGCAAAGGTAGCGAGGTTTCAGAATGACCTGGGCTTCTCTCTGTTCTCTCTTTTTTCCCCAGTACACAGGAGATAAATATACATAGTGTTTGGGCCATGGTCAGGTGCTAAGGTGGTAACCTTCAAACTTCACAATGCAGGGAGGTGCGTGGTAGTCCTAGTGGAAAAACAGATTCTAGGTCTCACGCTCAGAGGCTTTGATTCAGCAGAGGGTCTGCACAGTAAGAAGAACCCCGATGATTCAGATTTAGGTGTCTCCACATCACACCAGGAGAAACACTAAGGTGGGTGACCCAGTTTTTCAGCATTGCTCCTCCTCGTCTCTTTATACCTGTTATTTGATTATGGTAAACCTAGAGATGATACCCTCACTGTCAGATAAGTGTATGGGAGACCAGGCATTGGTGATGATTCAGAGAGCAGGCAATGAACCTCAACCAGGACAGTGAAGAGTGGGAAGGTTAAAGGTACATAGAGCCCAGGAACAGGATTACCTGGCTTTCAGATTGTATTCCATCCTTACCCAAACTGAGACTTAAGATATAGCAGCTACTGATGATCAAGGAGGTGCTACGAGCTCCCAGCACACCGTATTGGCTACTTCCCACGCATGGGCTTCATTTAATTTTGTAACAAACCTATGAAATCAATTTTATCATCTATACTAGAGGCCCGGTGCATGAAATTCATGCACGGGTAGGGTCCCTAGGCCTGGCCAGCGATGAGGGCCGATCTGTGGGGCTACCAGTGGGGTTATCGGGGCCCCCGCTCACACCCGCCTTGGCCTGGCGCCACCCTCTTGCCGCTCACCTGCTCCACCATTCCATTGTGGTCCTGTTCTTGTCAGGGCCCATTGGGGCCGGCAGCACTTCCACTGCCGCCTGCTGCCAGCACTGCGTCGCTGACGCCTGCCATGTTTCGTGCCGCCCCCCAGTGGTCAGCGCACATCTAACTCTGGGTCAGTCAAACTCCCACCTGTGAGGACAATTTGCATATTAGCCTTTTATTATATAGGATTTTATAGAAGAGGGAACTGGGAGGCCTAACACTGTTAAAATTTTACCCCAAGGTCATGTAGGTAGGACTCAAATCAGAGTCTGTTTAACTTTAAGGTTCCATGACCTTTTTTCTTTCTTTTCCTTTATTTTTTTAAATTATACAAATAATACTTTAAATGTAGTCTCACACACACAAAAATTAAACAGTCTAAACAGCATTACACTGGAATTATGCAGGATGTATTTTTCTGTAACTTAATTTCTTCACATAATACTGTCTCCTGGAATTACTTCCATATCAATCACAAAAGTCTTCTTTATATTGCCAATACTTACCTTTATACCAGAGGCAAAACTATAATCCAAAATAACTTTCAGAAGCAGGTATGTGTTTAAACCAGAGCTTCTTGGCCAGGACTGCTTTGCTCTTCAGGGACTTGGCACTGTCTGGAGACATTTTTGGTCGTCACAACTGGGAGGGGTTGTTACTTGTATCTGATGGGTAGAGACCAGGAGTGCGCAGGGCAGTCCCCCACCAAAGAATCATCAGGCCCCAAATGTTAATAGTGCCGAGACTGGGAAAACTTTATTGGTTTAAACCTACTTATCTTAAGGGTATTTCAGCAGCCCCATGATGGGCCTTGATCAATACATTTTCTCAGCACTCCCCTTTACCTTAGAGTGTTCAGCAATAAATCCACTTGTTTTAAATGATGGGATTTCAAGTTTTCTCAGGAAAAAAACATTTATACTCTGACTTCTTCCCGGATTTGAAATCATATTTGAACTCTTAGACATCTCAATGTGGCCAATGAAAGTAGCAAAATAATCAATGACTAACCACTTACTGAATCTTGTTTTCTAACCTCGTAATGGGGGGAAATGTTTATTTTTTTAAAATATTTTTATTGTTTTAGAGAGAGGATGGTAGAGGGAGGGAGAGAGAAAAACATCAATCAATTGCCTCCTGCATGTACCCCAACCCCCCGGGGATCAAACCCACAGCCTGGGTATGTGCCCTGACCTGGAATCAAAGTGACCTTTTGGTGCATGGGACGATAGTCAACCAACTGAGCCACACCGGCCAGGGTGGGGAATAATGTTTTTCAATGCATGTTTTATATGGTTAGTTTTCCTTCAGTGGTAAATTGTTTACTGAGTTAAACTTTGTCCACTTAAGCTAAGTAGATACAGAGTTTGTAAAATTGGAAATCGGTTAATAGTTTATATATTGGATTGAAATAAAAGGAACTGTGGTAATTGCACATCTATTAGATTGACCCTGTTATGTCCTAATAAGACTAAGGAGCAAGATTGTTAGCTGTTAGAAACAAGTTGTTCAGTTCCAGGTTGGAATTTAGGCATTATTTGTTTCCATAACATTGTTTCCGTTCATTTATTTAGACTGCCATTTTGTGTTTGAAGGAAATAAGCCTAAGTCTGTTTTCATTTCTTAAAAAGTCTAACCATTTCTTACTATGTTGGTAGGGGGAAATGATAATTTAAGATTTATTGTTAAGAAAATTTGTTGTTTAGAAAAATGTAAATCACTTGCTGGTGATTTAATTAATTTGGAAATTTTAATATTGCTTAAGTAAATAATTTCAGGATAGTAACATAAATGTTTTACTGAATGTATAAAAAAATGCAATGGGAGCATAAAAAGGGAAGTCACTAATTCAGTGTTTGGGTGCAAGTATTTTACATGGTAAAAGAACCTACCACATATTCAACATGGTAGCATTTCTGGTGACCAAGGACTGAATAGACCATGTACTTACTTCTGTGGAAGCTTGGGGAAGAGAAGATTAAACATGTGTTCAAGGATTAAATTTTTTGGCCCAAAATAATTGAATAAATTGAATTGAACTATTCAGTTTTGCTATTCAGATTTGCAGGAACATTTTTTAAATGTGGAAATCTATCCTATATAATAAAAGGCCAGGGACCATAAGCAGAATGACCAGAATGACCACTCGACCAGTTGCCATGAGGTGCATTGACCACCTCTTGGTCCCTCCCCTCCCCCACCTCCCTCACCTCCGACCCCGCCAGCAGGCAAATGAGGAACCACAGGGAAGCGGGTGGGTGGCGGCGGGGTGGAACTGGGGACTGGCGAGCAGGCGGAACAGCTGACCTCTTGGTCCCTCCCCCGGTCCACAGGCTCCGATGGATCAGTGATGGTGAATGGCGGACAGGGGAACTGGGGATGGGTGGCAGGAGGACCGGCTGGCTGTCTGGCCATTGGGATACCTAGCTCATCCCTGGCTGCTCTGGGGCTCAGGCCGGCGGGAAAGCAGGCACCGGCAACTTCACCTCCATGCACGCAGTTAAATATTTTACCCTTTGTCCTCCCTGCGTGATCTACAGTAATAATCTGTTTCGTGTTGATATTTATTGCTGTGTTGCTGACAATTACCTGACAGAGAAGTTGGGGTGCTTCCCTGGACTGGAAAAAATTTAGCTACATCAGAAAGCAGGTCTAATTAAGCAAGCTTATCTATATATACTAGTATAAAGCTCTTGCCGTCACCAGTCCCCCTGCGTGGTTTCGATCTGTCATTGTCAATCATGAATTTGGTTGACACTTCTATTATAGAGAAAAGGCGAATAGCGATATTAAAATATTTCTTCTAATTAATTTCCTTTCAGTGTGCACAAATTTGTGTACCAGGTCACTAGTATGTATTATAATTTTTATTTAGGTACACCAAGTCTGATTGTATTTACTAGTATGTATAGCTGAGACTGTAATTTTCCAGCATCCCATCAGCAAGATGGTTCTTGCCACTGCTGCTCTTGTCCCTTCTGAGTGCTCTGATTTTGTGGTGTCCCCATATGTCAGCACAGGCTGAGTAGCACCAAAGCACATATTGTTCAGTGAAATTACATCCAAATCAGTTGCCAGGTTCCAGTCAGTTTTACCAAATTAAGTAAAACTCTTTGAAATAATAGTACATAGTAATGTCATTTTTTCCAGTATTCTGTGGGTATTTTATGGATTGAAACTTAAGAAAGCAAATTGTGAAAAGGAAAATTTATCATTTTATACTTTAACAAGGCCACAAAGGAATCTGCAGTAATTATATTGTTTAATGACTATAAACAAGCAACCCATTCTGTTGAGCTCGACTGTCTAGTGTTTATTGAACACCTATTACGTGAAATGCCATGGGCTACTTCACAGTTGCTCTAAAGACAGTCCCTTGCTTGGAGAGCCTGTGGGCTAATAAGTAGAATGATAAGACTTGTAACTAAAGCACATGGCAGACCTTGGAAGGTACTGTTAGAGAAATACAAATAGGATGCCATAGAGATCTCAGGAGAACACTATTTCATCTCATCCAGTTGGGAACTGAACAGGAGACTTGGAGAAAGATGGATTTTGAAAGATAGGTGTAATTTTGGCAGCTAGAGATGGGTGGGGTTGTTGGATTTCTGGGGGAAGGTGGAATAGTATGGGGGTGAGAAAGGGATAGAGAAAATGGATTAGGTGACTACCAGGGAGTCTGATGTCACCAAATCACAGGCTCAAAGGGAAAGACTGGGAGAGTTTGAAGGTGGGCTGAAGGCCTGTAGAAGCAGGCTGTGCTTAGGCCAACTAGTGTTCCATTGTATATATTTACTGTATCTTCTTTATCCAATCCAGTAAAGGCTTGGAGTAGTTGGGCGACAGGAGCATTTTCCACGTCTTTGCTTGACCACTATGGCCCCTTTCCCACTGCCTCTCCCTACTGCCTCTCAGTCTGTTTTCTCTGTCCATCCCAGCCAGCATCAGGCACACAGTCTTTTTCTCTTTCCTGTACTTGCTTCCCTCACTTTTTCTCTCCTTGTCTAGCTGTCAGAATCAGCTCAGAAGTCATCCTTGGAAGCACTCTGAAACCCTACAGTTGGAATTAATCATTACTTCCTCTGCTCTCACAGTGATTGTCTTACCCCCTCATAGCACTTACTACATTCTGTCTTACATTATGGCTGTTTCCATCACTATCTCCCTTCATCATATTGTAGGGGTTCTTGCTCCAATAGCTTAAATACAGATCAACTCATGTTGGTTGAATGAATGAACAAGCGATCTTGTTTACAAACAACGTCGCTATATATATGTATATATGAACATGCAAATTAGGCTAGGACACCATAACGGTCATGACCAGCTCAGGAGGAGGGGCCTGGCGTGGGCCCAGAGCCTGAGAGAATAACAGACAGGGTGGCCCAAGCCTGGAGCCAGAGAGAAAAATCCGCAGGGGGGCTGGCCCCCAGCCCCAGCCCTGTGGTCGCAGCGCTAGGATGCTGGGGCCAGAGCGGAGACACAAACCCTCAAGGGGGCTGGGTTCGATTCTGATCAAGGGCATGTACCTAGGTTGCAGGCTCCTCCCTGGCCGGGGCCCAGGTCAGGGCTCATGCAGGAGGCAACCAGTCGAAGTGTGCCTCTCACATTGATGTTTCTCTGTCTTTCCCTCTCTCTTCCACACTCTCTAAAAATCAATGGGAAAATATCTTCAGATGAAGAAAGAAAGAAAGAAAGAAAGAAAGAAAGAAAGAAAGAAAGAAAGAAAGAAAGAAAGAAAGAAAGAAAGAAAGAAAGGAAGGAAGA
>NW_005366075.1:658025-662704 GCF_000412655.1 Myotis brandtii | reverse complement strand
GATGGGGGTGGCGCCTTCCCCTGATCAGCCCGGTTGCCTACCGCAGAGGGAGGCCTAAGTTGTCAGTAGGACATCCCCTGAGGGCTCCCAGACTGTGAGAGGGGGCAGGCTGGGCTGAGGGACCCCCCCCCCCGCACTAATTTCGTGCACCGGGCCTCTAGTTATGTATAAAGAGATAGGTGCATTAGAATTGGTGGCAATTCTAAAAGACTTTAATGATTAGCTGAAGAAATTGTTTGGAGAAGCACAAAATATGTGCTCAGTCTCAGTTCAAGAATATTGACCACAGTTTGGCTCTCCTAGTCCTTTGCCTGAGCAAAAGCACAGCCTTTATTCCACACCCAGACCCTGTGCCAAACCACAGCCGCCTCCCTGCTCCAGCTTTCCTAAACGCCTGTGAATGTGCTGCTGGTACAAGATGGAGCAGGTATGGTGAGGCAAGGACAAAAAAGAACACATGAAAGCAAGGCAGTGGATTTCCCCTGATTTAAGACCTCTCCTTGAAAGTTCACTTTCATGGTAGAAGCATTTTTAAATGACTTTTCAACCATTAGCAGAGTTCGCAAAATTCCTACATGAATCAAAATTAGGCTTAAAATGTTTTATATATAGTTGTATTGGTTCCCGCATCTTTCCATCCTTGAAGGATTTTAGATCACAAGTCAGGGTGATATATTGGCATGTTTCTTTATGCCCTTGAAGTTCATTTACACCTACTTGCTTTTTGTGGTTATTGATTCATGTATTCAGAACCCCAGTTCCTCATCAGTAAAGTGAGGGAATTAAAGTAGAGTGTCTCCAAGTTTGTTCTGTCAGCATTTAACATAAAATCTATTATATGACTGTAGGAATTAATTTTTGTCCAAAAGCCAATGCCTACAGAATATTTAATGGTTTTGTGTTTAGATTGTTTGCCACTAGATGGCAGTAAAAATGTTATTATTGGCAGTAAGTGCTTATCAATTTTTAAGGGGTTTTTTTTGTTTGTTTTTTTCCTTTTTATTGAATTTTATTAAGGTGACATTGGTTAACAAAATTATACAGGTTGCAGGTGCGCAGTTCCAGAACACATCATCTGTACACTGTATTGTGTGTCTGCAGTCTCCCATCCCCAATTCAAGTCTCCCATCCCCACTTGTCCTCCCATACCCTCCTCCACCTCTTCTTACCTCCTCTCCCCCTTTAAGTTTACTTTAAAAGAGAGATTTGGAGGTCTAAAGTTTAAGGTGTCTGTTTTGAAATTATCTAACCGTAGCCAAGTCTCACTATGTTCTTTCCTAGGACCCATGCTTATTTTATCCAGGGATAAAACTCGTATGGCCCTCCATAGCAATTTGTATTAGGGAATTATGGGGGGCGGGGGGGAGATTCATAAATTAAAGCAAGTCATTTCATTTTACAAAACATTATTTTATGATAAAAGTAAGATATAGTAATTGTAGAAACTTTGGAAATACAGGTATTTTGAAGAAGACATTTTAAATTACTCCTAGAAATAATATATGCTAACTATTTGTAAAGTTTATTCCCAGTATTTTTTTGTGCATACAAAATTAAAATCACATGGACCATATAGTTTTACACCTTATGTTTCAAACTAATGTTGCATTGTATTTTCCTGTGTTGTTAAATTTTTTTTTACATGATTCACACTGTTGGATAAACCATAATGAATTCAACCAGTCCAATATTGTTGGGTACTTTAGTTCTTCTAGTTTTTCACTGTTACAAGTAATGCTGCTATGAATTAAATCTTTCCTTAGGGTGTATTATTGGAAATAAAATTACTGAATAAAAGGATACCATTTTTCATGCTTTGGCTACATGTCATAAGTGAGTTCCTAGAAAAGCTTCACAAATGTGAGCTCCCAGCAGCAAGAATGCCCCCTCACCACCTCCCTGCTGACACTGAGCGTTATGGTGGAGGTTGGTTGTTTTTTAACAGGGCAGGAGGTGGGCTGGGGAACTAATTTTTGTAATATTTAATGTTTAAAAAATCAGTTTCTAACAATATCATTTGGAAATTTGGGCCAGGACACGTCTCCCAATTAAGTTATTTTTATGTTTCCAAGACTTTAAGTGTTACAGTCAGCTTGTCTAATGCAGGTGTGTGGATACTCTCTAGGGAACTGTTTATGGCTATTTTAAACATTACTCAGAAATTATTTACACTCCCTAATCACACCTTCTGAATCTGTTGAATGTCCTAGGTTTGGGGATTTTTTTTTTTTTAACTTTCACTGGCATGGCTACCAAAGTAATCCATGCAGTTGTGGGAAGCCCCCACCGCTTGTATTGGTCCCAAGGCACAGGATGTGAGTGCCTCTTGGAGGCTCGGGCATGGTTTTCCTTTAGACCCACAACCTTAACTGACCCTGGTTCCGCCTGTTGTACACACACTACACTACCTTTATCCCAGCTGAGTCTGTAGTCCTTTGTGCTTTAATTTGTTAAGGGTCAATCATGTACATTATGATGCAGCCATCTTTTATAGGTGGCTTAATTGAAACTTTGCTTAATTGAATTTTATTAAAAACTGACTTTTAAGGGAGGTGTCATACTTAGAAAGCTTAGCACAATGCTTCACACAATAGTGAGCACTCAATAAATTTTAGTAGTCATAACTATTAGAATTCCCTCAAGCAGCCACACTCACGGGGATGCAGGGGCTGAGAGCTCTCCCTGCAGCGGGACTAAACCAGACTGAAGCCCTGAGTGGCTGAAGACCTGTGGCCCTCAGGGGCCTCACACAGGGAAAGTCAGCCCCAGGTAGGGCTTTGGGAACCAGTTTGGGCTTCATCTAAGAATAATTGGGAGCCTTAAAGGGCCCCCAAAGGGCCTTTAGCTGAGGACCAATTAGATTTGCATTGTTTAAAAAAACAAAACAAAACAAGGATTCCAGCTGCCTCCTGCAGAGAGGATGCAGGGAGGTTCCCTTTAAGGTTGTTTAGAGTAACCAGCCTTGGGCATGTTACTAAGCTCTGTGTGTCCCAGTTTGCTCATCTAACAGATTCAATAATAGTACCTACCCTATAGGCCAGTGATGGCAAACTTTTGAGCTCGGCGTGTCAACATTTTGAAAAACCCTAACTTAACTCTGGTGCCGTGTCACATATAGAAATTTTTTGATATTTGCAACCATAGTAAAACAAAGACTTATATTTTTGATATTTATTTTATATATTTAAATGCCATTTAACAATGAAAAATCAACCAAAAAAATGAGTTCGCATGTCACCTCTGACACGCGTGTCATAGGTTCGCCATCACTGTTATAGGCTGTGGGGATTAAATGAGTTGCTATTTGTAACTTTCTTTGAACAGCTTCCTGAACAGCTTTAAATGTGTTGTTTTTTTTTAACTAGAATGCCAAAAGTCTGGTGGCAGAAGGCTAATCACTTCCAGTTCCGTCCCCCCTCCAACTAGCATCAGAATGACCCAAACTACCCCAACTGAGCCCCTGGCCACCAAGTTTTCAAATCAAGCTCAGCCTCCTCCCTCCCCTGCCTGGTCTGGTGTGGGTACCTACACATGGATGTGTGGCATATGGCAGACCAGGCCTGGCTGGTCTTTCCTTTACCACAACACCTGCATTGCCCCCCACACAGGGGTCAGGCCCAGTGCCCCTTGCTGAGTGCACCACCTGTGCTTCCTGCTGTGGTAAACTAGGCAAATCGTCCAGTAAGCCCCGCCCTCAAAGGATGACCCTGGCTGCCATTTACCTCTCCTGGCTGCCGCCCTCACCACACTGCTTGCTCTCACCCAGACTGCACTTGGTGTTTGAAAATAACTGAGCGATTGACTCTCCTGGGCTGTCGTCAGCTCCTGTTTGCTCTCCGTTTTCATAAAGGACATCTTTGAACTGGAAGGAAAAAAGGACAGTTAACATGCAGTGGCTTCCATCCAGCCTTTCCCATGCTAACCAGGAGCCGCTGCATTATCTTAGACTTCATAAGTTCACATTAACGCTGTAAACGTCCTATTTTTCTCCCTCTCCTGTGGATGCATTCTTTGTAAATTATGTTTTACATGGAAATGTATATCTGCAGGAAACTGTAATTATAATATCTTCACTGAGTAGTACTATCTCAAAGCTGCTTTGTTAACTTGCTGTGATCTTTGCTAATTTGAAAACAGTGGACGGGATCTCATTTAGGGACAGCAGTTTGAACCTGTGTTCCTCGGTAATGTTGCCTGGAGTCCTGTTTTGAGGCTACTGAGCGATTCTGAGCTCATGGAGGAAGTACTGCAATCCACACGGGAGGGTGCATGCCAGGTCTGGAGTGGACCCTTCTTCCCGGAGACTCCTCAGAATTGTGGGGAGAGAGGGAGGCAGCACAGAGGTCTCCTGGGTGTTTCCAATGCATGATTACGGTTAATGGGGGGCAGCATTTTCAATTTGTTTTACATCATTTGAAATAGTTTATGATAAAATTGAAAGGAGTCCAGGACACATTAGTGATGCTCGCCCTGGGCTCTTCCCTCGATGTGACTGTCTGCATGCCTATTTGTGTGTGAGCTCACACATTTATATGCACATATTTGTTTTATCTTGTAATATCTACACTAATAAAAGAGAAACATGGTAATTAGCGTACGACTGCTACCCTTCCCATTGGCTAATCAGCATATCCTTATGCAAATTAACTGTCAGCCAAGATGGCAGCCGGCAGCCATGC
>NW_005366075.1:644406-656768 GCF_000412655.1 Myotis brandtii | reverse complement strand
GCACAAATTTTTGTGCACCGGGCCTCTAGTCCTATATAATAAAAGGGTACTATGCAAATAGACTGAAAGGCAGAACAACCAAACAACCAATCAAAGGCGTAATATGCTAATGATACGCTAAGGCTGCTCAACCACTCACTATAACGTGCACTGACCACCAGGGGGCAGATGCTGCAACTCGTAGGTTAGCTTGCTGCTGGGGTCCGGCCAATTGGGCCTGAGCAAGATGGGCTGGACACGCCCTGGAGCCCTAGCGGGGTCCCTCAGCCTGACCTGCGCCCTCTCGCAATCTGGGACCCCTTGGGGGATGTTGGAGAGTTGGTTTCAGCCCGATCCCCCAGGCCACTCCCCTTGGGAGGGCGCCAGACGCAGGGCTCATGATTGGCGAGCACTGCTGCGAGAGCACAAGTCTCTCTGGATCGCGACTGATTGGGCGGGAGCCCACAGCAGGCACAGTGGAGCCGGGATGAGCTGGAGCGGCAGGTAGGAGCTGCAGGCGGCATTGGACTGTGGCTTTTGGCCAGATCCCTACAGGCCACCCAGAGGGACCCCACCCATGCTTGAATTCTTGCACCGGGCTTCTAGTGTACTCATAAAATGTAGTGCAGGACTTAAAAAATGTAAAATGACTATTTCCCTGGGAATATACTGAAAACCACTGGGCTGTACACTTTAAAATGGGAGAATTTTATGGTATATGAGTTATATCTCAGTAAAGCTGTTAAAGAAGAGAATGTCCCATCAGTCCCAGTTCTCAGCCTGAATGCTGTCTCTGGCAGAAGACATAGTGTCTTCAATCCAGGTCTGCGCTGGCTCATCCAGGTGTCCCCGCCTCTGTCCGCCCGGCTGCCTCTCCTGGAGGGGGTGGTTTCTGTCTTTCTCTTTGGTGGATCCTGGCCTGGCCTAGACCTCCTGCCCCTCCCTTTTGTCAGAAGCCTTAGACTTAGAGCAGGGGTCCTCAAACTACGGCCCGCGGGCCACATGCGGCCCGCCGAAAACATTTATCCGGCCCGCCGGGTGTTTTTGCCGCCGCTGTGTGCATAGGAATTTGTTCATAGTTTTTTTTTAAACTATAGTCCGGCCCTCCAACGGTCTGAGGGGCAGTGAACTGGCCCCCTGTTTAAAAAGTTTGAGGACCCCTGACTTAGAGCATTAAGCAGCGAGTGCCCTCTCTGGGGATCGAGTTTCCCCTGGAAAAGGCAGTAAGAACGGTGACCAGGAGCCTGTCCTCAGTATTGTGACCACTAGGTTTCAGGGGGAAAAGAAAAATGTTTCCTATATAATAGCATTTTACTTCTCTCTCTCCCTTTCTCAGTTCTTCCCTGCCTTTAACTAATAACGAATGTGGAGGGAGAAGCAGTTCTCTCTAAGGTTCTCCTCATTTGTGACTGAGCGTTCTTGGCCTGGGTGGGGCAGAGAGCTGATGCTGGAGAGCTGAGGACCAAGAGCCTCGCTCTGGACATCAGTGTGGAGTTAAACAGAAAACGCAGGTGACATTTGTCATGTTGGCTATTTTTAAAGTCTGTCATAAATATAAGAAACTTCATATTCATAGTATTTAATCTTCCTTACTTGTAAAGAATAAGAAAAACAGAAGGTAAATATTCCTACAGAGAATAGCAGAGTTTTAAGATTCGTTTCCATTTTAAGTCCATTTGTTTAGCCAGTGTATTCATGTTTAGGTCTGTTATATTAATGTTATTAATTTTTTCATTTATATACACAGTTAACTAAAGAGCTTTTTCAAGCACCCATGTCTGTATTTTTAAATAAAGTTTCTTTTGTTGTAAAAAAATGTTTTCAAATACAACACTTTTTCAAAAAGAATTATTCTTTCTTGATTATAAAAGCAGTACATTCACATATAGGAAAGTGGAAAGTGTATTAAAGTAGAAAGAAGAAAGAATATATAGCACCACCCTAGAGACTGTTAACATTTGGTGATACTTTCTTTCATTGTTTTTTCATTCTCATGTATGGATTATTTTTATATTGATGTGATCTTTTCTGTGTATAAAATTTTACATCTTTATTCATTTAACATGATAGTATAAACATGTAAAATGCTGTTATAAATTTTTCATAAACATTTTAATGGCTTATACAATGAGCCGCTGTGTGAGACACTGTAAATTAATCATTCCCTGCTGTTGGATATCACTAATGAGAAATAGCACTGTAATGAACATCTTTGAGCATAGTCCCATTGTCATATTTGAATTTATTTCCTTAAATGTAAGCCAGATATATTAAAAGTTTTGAATGCTTTTAAAGCCTTATCATATAGCCTCAAGTTGCCTTCTGTAAGGCAGGCATCTGTCAATCTAGAAGGGTCTTTGTTCAGGTTACCAACCTCTGGGCAGACATAGCCCTGGCAGTCCAAGCTTGAGGGTGTACTGTAGACTGTTGCGCCTGCTCTGCTCTCTGTGGGTGCCTCCGTGTGCCACAGGAGCACTGATGCGTGGATGCTCATTTATATTCTTCCCATGGCTCACCCCGAGTACTTGTTTCCGAGAACCCAGATTAGTATTAATTAGGTATTCATATCTGTAAAACCTTTAATTTGTTAAGTGAAAAAGTAAATGTTGGTATGTTGATATTTAAATTTACCCATTTTGATTATGAGGGTGAGCATTTATTCATGTGTTTCTTGGGCATTTGTATTTTCTCTTATGAATTATCTGTTTGTACTCATTTTATACTTAGTGTTTGTTATTTGATATTTTGGGTATTACTTTTGATTACATATGATCTGAATTATTTGTAGTCAATATTCTTCCTGGTTTGTACTTATTTTATGAAAAACAAAAGGTTTTATTTTTATTTAGAATAATCAATTATTTGCTTCCTTGATATTCAGTTTACAAAGTTCTTCCCCATTTAGACATGTGAAAAGCACTTATATTTTCTTCTTGTTTATTATTTCATTTTTACACTGACCTCTTGAATTTATGTTAAATTCAAGTATATTTTGATGAGTAGCATTAGGTAGGAATCTAATTTTTTTCAAAGTTTTCTCTGCACTATTTTTCACATAATCTTTCCTTTCCCTAGTGATTAATGTGTTTTTTTTGTCATTTGATTATCATCTATTCTGATAAAAATATTTTGCTGAATTTAAAACCAATAAAGATTACATTCTCAATATGGTTAAAGCACTGTTCTTTATATATTTTTGTTTCACTGTTTGTTTAAATTGACTTTGAATTTAATAATTTTATTACTAACTTATTTCTTCTTTTTATGAATGTTTTTATTGATTTCAGAGAGGAAGGGAGAGGGAGAGAGAAACATCAATGATGAGAGAGAACCATTGATTGGCTGCCTTCAGCACGCCCCCTACTGGGGATTGAGCCCGCAACCCAGGCATGTGCCCTGACCGGAAATCTAACTGAGCCACGCTGGCCGGGCTATTTCTTCTTTATACATTAAATCAAAGTGAACTGAATATATGGGCACATTAAGATTACTCATTACAAATGACCCTGACTCTAGGCATTAAACATAAGAGGCACTTGCATTCACATTTAAGAACTTTTTTCTCTTTCTGTTCATGTTTTTAGGGGTTGTTATCTCATATACTTTCAGCATTCAGATTTGATATAAAAGAAGTTGGTCTTTTTACTCAAAGTCTTGGGTATGCACCTGCAGATTATTATCCTGGTTTGCTAAAAAATGTGAGTATTTTTAACTTATTAGTATTAACATTTTCATTGGGTAATATATCACCAGCAAAAAGAATAAATGGAAGTATTTCACTTCTCCAGAAGAGATGTTTAACTTTTCTATGTTTATCTCTTCTTACGTTGGGCGGACTTATGGCCATGTAAGGAAGAAATGTGAGATGGGAGGTTATGGGAAAGAAGAAGGAAACCAGGAGAGGTTATTCTAAATCAACCAACTTCTCTGTCTCTTAACACATTTCATTTATCCTCTCAAAGATTTTTAGGAGAAGAAATTAGTTAACCAATGTAAATACAGTCTTTCATTGTTAGACAAATTTTGTATTTAAAATGGCATGATAGGAATTTTGTGCTAAAGCAAAAAAAAAATGTAATAACAACCTTGTAAATACTACTATATATTTACATCTTAGTATTAAAGCTATGTATTCTTCTGCCTTTAATTTTGGCTAGATTGAAGAAATTTTAATTTTGATCTTAACATAGCTCTTCTAAAAACTGTTAGGAGATTTTTCAATGTTTAACTATTCTGGTCTTTTGGATGCTTTATACATGAATAAAAAATAAAGATTAAATTAAGAAAGAAAAATAAAGTAACTCTAACGTGGTTTTATTTTTAATGGGTTTGGTTTTAATTCTTAGGAAATTAATGATCTGTCTGTTGTTCATTTGCTTAAGTAGGAATTCAGAATAACAGGCAGTAAACACAAAATCCAAATTATTAATAAATAGGTTGGCACTGCCTCTTTTCACTTTGATGAAGTACAAGGAGAGAGCTGGCGGAAGAGGGTAGGGAATCTCAACGGAAATACCACTCACACCAGGAAAATAGAACTGATGTCATCCTGTTTGCAGTGCGAGTTAACCTGCAACTGATTTTGTTTTACAGATGGTTTTATCATTAGTGTCTGAACTCAGAGAGAATCATCTTAATGGATTTAACACTCAGAGGCGGTAGGTGTGGAACTAAACAGCCCTCTTCTCAAGTTTTAAAATGTATGTTTGGTTATGAGAGAAAAAGTTACAATTCTTAGGAAATGCATGTTCATAATTATAGTTATAGTTATATCCATTGTGGAAAGATTATTTTAGTTGAATACATGGAAAATTGGTGAATTTTACAAACTTTCTTTTTTAACCCCTGTTCTCAACTTTCATAAGGCAATAAATTGTGTAATGTGTCACATGCTCCCATGGAGTAAAAAGCCCTCCATATACAGTAGGGAACATAGAACAAGTGCTCAGCTCCATGTGTGTGTATCATTTACACACACACACAACCAGGATGTTTACAAGACAGCAGACACTTGATGTGCACATATGACTTATATGACTATTTTAAGAAACGATATTCCAAAATTTAGACTAAACAAATCAAAGAGTCAGACAAATTAAATAGCAGTTAATCACATTATAAAATGTTTCTTTACTATGAGAAAGAATTCAAAGTTGTTTTCATTGGTGAGCATTTTATTTTTTAACAAGTCATTCACTAAAAGAATCTAGGGACCAAGGCACGTTGTGATTTTTTGTAAAGCTATTGCCAGTGAAAGCTCTATCAGGTATGGTGTTTGCTCTCAGACTTAGAAATCCTTTGCATCTAACCCTTAAAGTAAACTATAAATTCTTAGGCAAAAACATGAGAAAATCTTCATTACATTGGATTTGGCAGTGATTTTTTGGATATGACATCAAAAGCACAATAAAAAAGCTAGATAAATTGGACTTCATTCAAATTAAGAAGTTTTATGAATCATAGGATATTATCAAGAAAGCAAAAAGACAACCAACTGAATGAGTAGATTGGAAATCATATATCTGAAATCATACACCCAGAATGTATAAAGAATTCCTACTTAAGAGGCTAACACAGAAGGGTAAAGCAAGTCTCCATAAAACCCAAAGAAGAGATGGTAAAACTCCTCTTTGGATCCTGTCTGGAGTCACAGCTGAAAAAAAGGAAAAAAAAAAAAAAGGAAAAAAAAAGAATTCCTAAAATTCAGTATTATAAAATTAAATGTTAAAAAAATGGCCAAGAGACTTGACTAGACATTTCTCCCAGGAATATGTACAACAGGCCAATAAACACATGAAAAGATGCTCAACATCAGTAATTATTAGGGAAATGCCTATCGAAATCACAGTGGGATACCACATCACACCTACTAGGATAGCAGTAATTTAAAAAAACAAAAAAAAATGAAAACTAACAAATCTTGGTGAAAATATAGAGCAGGTAGAACCCTTGTGTTTTACAGGTGGGAATGGAAAAAAGTACAGCCACTGTGGAAAACAGTTTGGCAGTTCCTCAAAAAATTAAATACAGCCCAGCCAACATGGCTCAGTGGTTGAGTGTTGAACTATGAACTAGGAAGTCACGGTTCGATTCCCAGTGAGGGCACATGCCTGGATGTCCAGGTTGCGGGCTCGAATACCCAGTGTGGGGCATGCAGGAGGCAGCCGATCAGTGATTCTTCTATCATTGATCTCTCTCTCTTCCCCTCTCAGAAATCAATAAAAAATATATATATATTTTTAAAGTTAAATGCAGAATAACCATAAGACCAACAATTCTACTCCTAAGTACATATTCAAAAGAAATGAAAGCAGGGGCTCAAATATCTGTACACCAAGTTTATAGTAACCCAAGTGCCTATCAACAGATGAACAGAGAAACAAAATGTGGTTTACAAATACATTACAATACTATTCAGCCATAAAAAGGAATAAAAATTGTATATATGCAAGAACATGGATAGACTTTGAAAACATCATGCTTAGAGAAGCAAGACACAGAAGGAGAGATATTGTATGATTCCACTTATATGAGATACCTAGAATAGGCAAATTAATAGTGACAGAAAGCAGACTATCTATAATAATAAAAGCATAATATGCTAATTAGACTGGATGTCCTTCCTTTCGGACAAAGCTGCGGCGGGCGGGGGCCGAGGCAGAGGTGGCCGCCATGGCAGTGGGGGCCAAGGCCCTTGCACGAATTTCATGCATCAGGCCTCTAGTAGGTTATAAGTGTCTAGAGGGAGTGAAGTGATTGTTTAATAGGTACATAGTTTTTGGAGGGGATGAGGAAAAGCTTTGGGTATAGATTGTGGTGATGGGTACACAGTTTGTGAATGTATTTAATGCTACTGAATGGTTACCACTTACAAATGGTTAAAATAATAACTATTATGTATGTTTTATTGCAATAAAAGAAATTAAACTTGAAGAAAAAAACAATTGTGATACCAACTATAAACTCCCTCAAATGACTAAAATGTAAGACACATTAGCATGTGTTGGAAAGGATATGAAATTACCGGATCTTTCATAAACTGTTTGGGAGAATGTGCATAATATAAACATTTTTGTAAACAGTGTGGCAGTTTAATATAAAGTTAAACATAAACTTACCATATGACCCACCAATTCCATTTTTGAGTTTTTACTCATGACAAGTGAAAACATAGGTATTCACAAATATTTCTGTATAAATATTCATAGCTGTTTTAGTTGTAATAGTTCAAAACCAAAAATAATCCAAAGAACCATTGACAAGGGAACGGGTATTTTTAATTATTTTAATAAAAGTTAGGGTATTTTAATAAAAATTATATATTACCACCATTGAAAAAAATGAAAAAACAAGTCATAAACTGAGAAAGTATTATGAAATTGCACATCTGATAAAGGGCTCAAACTCAGAATATATAAAGAATCCAGTAATAAGACAAATAACCCAGTTTAAAAACTGGCAAAAGATTGGAATACATGTCACCAAAAAATGTATACAAATGGCTTATTTCAAGAACATGAATACTGGTATATAAATGTTTATAGCAGCATTGTTCATAATAGACAAAAAATGGAAGCAACCCAAATATCCATCAACTTATGATTGGATAAACAAAGTACGCTATGTGCATACAATAGAATATTATTCCTAAGAAAAAGGAACAAGCTACTGATTCATGCTGCAGTACGTGTGAACCTCAAAAACATGCTTAGTGAAATAAGTCAGTCATAAAAGAACACACATTGTATGATTCCATTTTTTTTATAAAATGTCCAGAATATGCAAATCTATATATATGTTGTTGCCTGTGGCTAGAGGTAGGAACAGGGATTTCCTACAAATGAACACAAAAGATGGAAGTGTTCTAAAGTAGATGATGATTGTTGTCCAACTCAATAATTTATTAAAAATCTTTGGATTGTACATTTGAAATATGTGCATTTTGTGGTATATAAAGTATATCTAAAAATATAAGATGAATCCCTAGGGTGCATGGAAAGCATTTACAGTCATTTATTTAAATATTAGGTAAGGACTTTGATTTAGCTTTGTGGTGAATGTTGAATAATGGGTCTTTTGAGTAATAAACTTAAAAATTTATTAAAGGGAACTTGAAAAAATCAATAGAAGGCAATTTGTATGTATACCTTATACCAAATCTCAAAACATGGTTTTATTTATTTATTTAGCCTCACCCAATGATACGTTTTATTAATTTTTTTTAATCAAAATGTATACTTTTCTTTTGCTGTGACTCATTTTATTGCATTTCAAAGATACCGCTTTTTTTTTTTTTTTTACAAATTTCGATCTTACCTTAAATTTGTTTTTATTAATAAAAAGGAATAAAAATTGTATATATGCAAGAACATGGATAGACTTTGAAAACATCATGCTTAGAGAAGCAAGACACAGAAGGAGAGATATTGTATGATTCCACTTATATGAGATACCTAGAATAGGCAAATTAATAGTGACAGAAAGCAGACTATCTATAATAATAAAAGCATAATATGCTAATTAGACTGGATGTCCTTCCTTTCGGACAAAGCTGCGGCGGGTGGGGGCCGAGGCAGAGGTGGCCGCCATGGCAGTGGGGGCCAAGGCCCTTGCACGAATTTCATGCATCAGGCCTCTAGTAGGTTATAAGTGTCTAGAGGGAGTGAAGTGATTGTTTAATAGGTACATAGTTTTTGGAGGGGATGAGGAAAAGCTTTGGGTATAGATTGTGGTGATGGGTACACAGTTTGTGAATGTATTTAATGCTACTGAATGGTTACCACTTACAAATGGTTAAAATAATAACTATTATGTATGTTTTATTGCAATAAAAGAAATTAAACTTGAAGAAAAAAACAATTGTGATACCAACTATAAACTCCCTCAAATGACTAAAATGTAAGACACATTAGCATGTGTTGGAAAGGATATGAAATTACCGGATCTTTCATAAACTGTTTGGGAGAATGTGCATAATATAAACATTTTTGTAAACAGTGTGGCAGTTTAATATAAAGTTAAACATAAACTTACCATATGACCCACCAATTCCATTTTTGAGTTTTTACTCATGACAAGTGAAAACATAGGTATTCACAAATATTTCTGTATAAATATTCATAGCTGTTTTAGTTGTAATAGTTCAAAACCAAAAATAATCCAAAGAACCATTGACAAGGGAACGGGTATTTTTAATTATTTTAATAAAAGTTAGGGTATTTTAATAAAAATTATATATTACCACCATTGAAAAAAATGAAAAAACAAGTCATAAACTGAGAAAGTATTATGAAATTGCACATCTGATAAAGGGCTCAAACTCAGAATATATAAAGAATCCAGTAATAAGACAAATAACCCAGTTTAAAAACTGGCAAAAGATTGGAATACATGTCACCAAAAAATGTATACAAATGGCTTATTTCAAGAACATGAATACTGGTATATAAATGTTTATAGCAGCATTGTTCATAATAGACAAAAAATGGAAGCAACCCAAATATCCATCAACTTATGATTGGATAAACAAAGTACGCTATGTGCATACAATAGAATATTATTCCTAAGAAAAAGGAACAAGCTACTGATTCATGCTGCAGTACGTGTGAACCTCAAAAACATGCTTAGTGAAATAAGTCAGTCATAAAAGAACACACATTGTATGATTCCATTTTTTTTATAAAATGTCCAGAATATGCAAATCTATATATATGTTGTTGCCTGTGGCTAGAGGTAGGAACAGGGATTTCCTACAAATGAACACAAAAGATGGAAGTGTTCTAAAGTAGATGATGATTGTTGTCCAACTCAATAATTTATTAAAAATCTTTGGATTGTACATTTGAAATATGTGCATTTTGTGGTATATAAAGTATATCTAAAAATATAAGATGAATCCCTAGGGTGCATGGAAAGCATTTACAGTCATTTATTTAAATATTAGGTAAGGACTTTGATTTAGCTTTGTGGTGAATGTTGAATAATGGGTCTTTTGAGTAATAAACTTAAAAATTTATTAAAGGGAACTTGAAAAAATCAATAGAAGGCAATTTGTATGTATACCTTATACCAAATCTCAAAACATGGTTTTATTTATTTATTTAGCCTCACCCAATGATACGTTTTATTAATTTTTTTTAATCAAAATGTATACTTTTCTTTTGCTGTGACTCATTTTATTGCATTTCAAAGATACCGCTTTTTTTTTTTTTTTTACAAATTTCGATCTTACCTTAAATTTGTTTTTATTAATTTTTAGAGAGAGAGGAAGAGGAGGGAGAGAGAGAAACATTGATGTGAGAGAGAAACATCGATCAGTTGCCTCCCACACGCACCCCCACCAGGGATTGAACCTGCAACCTAGGTATGTGTCCTGACTGGGAATTGAACCTGCAACCTGTTGGTGTACAGGACAATGCTCCAACCAACTGAGCCACCCAGCCAGGGCAAGCTGATGATTTTTTAAAACTTAGATGAGAATAAACAAAAACAAACTAAGTATCTCTCTCTCTCTCTTTCTCTCTCTCTCTCTCTCTCTCTCTCTCTCTCTCTCTCTCTGGAAGATATCTGCAACCTATAAAACAGACAAATATAGAAATGCCTCCTGCAAATGAATTATAAAGAGACAAACACTCCAGTGTGGAAAGGAACAAGAAATATAAGCAGGTTATTACAAATGAGGCAAACTGCATAAAAATAAACATTTAAAAAATTCTTCAGGAGTGACATCAGCAGAATAGCAGAATAGGAAGCACCAGACCTTGCTTCCTCCTCCCACCCCCCGAGAAACACTGACTTAACAATAGTATATGGGTCAAAGGGCCTTTATGAGAACTCCAGAAACTGATTAGAAGTCATAATACCCCAGGCAGGCTCAAAGTCAAGAATAGCCATATTGAAACAGGAAAGAAACCCATGTCATATAAACTACAACAGCCCTTCCCCAAAGCCAGCCCAGCTTGCTGTGATTGGGAGGGAAAGTCCAGCTTGTAGCTTCTCCCTTGTAAGGGAAAGAGAAGAGTGGAGTGTGTCCAATGTTCTGGCTTTTGTGGGGCTGCCTGAGGGACTAGTATTTGTCTTGCCTGACTCTGATCACTGACAGGGCACCGCCATACTTTCAATGCCTGGGGACAGTGCAGAGTTAGAGCTCACTGCTTTTTGCAGCACCAGAGAACTGGAGTGCTATAGACAGGAAGTTGGCTCAGGTCAGCATGAATGTCTTTACCAACTCTGGTAAAGACAAATATATAAGCAAATACAAAATCCTATAATAACGTAATATTGGTTCATAAATTACTTTTAATTATGTAATAAAATTTAAATGATAAAAGTATAAAAAAGAACCGTAACTGTAAAACTATGTTAATGGATACAAAATATAAAGACATATAACTTATGACATCAATAACATAAAACATGGGAGGAGATATAAAGAATAAATTTTTTTGTATGCAACTTAAATTGTTATCAGTTTAAAATAGATTGTTATAACCACAAGGTATCTTACCAAATCCCATGATAAAACAAAACAAAACAAATTAAAAAAAAAAACTACAGAAGTTGCACAAAGGAAAATGAAAAGAATCAAAGTATATCACTATTTTAAAAAAATCAGTGAAACACAAAGGAAGGTCAGCGAGAGAGAGAAAAAGGATCAAAATAACTACCAGACATACAGAAAACAATGAAATGGCAGTAGTAAATCCTTCTCTATCAGTAATTACTTGAATGTAAATGGATTAATTTCTCCAATCAAAAGGCATAGCATAGATGAATGGATTCTAAAAAACAAGGCTCAACCATCTGCTGTCTACAAGACTCATTTTAGATGTCAGGATATACATAAGCTGAAAGTAAATGGATGAAAAAATATATTCCATGCAAATGGCAAGCACAAGAGAGCAGGTATGGCCATGCTTATATTAAACAAAATATAGTTTACATCAAAAATTATTACAGGAGACAAAGAAGAGCATTATATAATGACAAATGATCAACTTACTGGGAAGATATCCTATATAATAAAAGGCTAACATGCAAATCAACTGAACAGTGGAACGACTGGTCACTATGACGCACACTGACCACCAGAGGGCAGATGCTCAATGCAGGAGCTGCCCCCAGTGGTCAGTGCGCTCCCACAGCAGGAGTGCCACTCAGCCTGAAGCCAGGCTCACTGCTCCTTAGCACTGCCTCCGTGGTGGCAGGAGACTCTCTTGCCTCCATGGCAGTGCTGAGGACCCCTTGGGTGATGTCCGCCTGCCAGCTTAGGCCAACTCCCTGTGGAGTGGGCCTGAGCTGGCAGGCAGACATCTCCTGAGGGTCCTGGACTGCGAGAGACAGGCCAGGAGGCTGAGGCCACCTTCCTCCCCCCCCCCCCCACC
>NW_005366075.1:618161-644376 GCF_000412655.1 Myotis brandtii | reverse complement strand
AGTGCACAAATGTCGTGCACCAGGCCTCTAGTAACAACTATAAATATATATGCACTAACAGCAGAACACCAAAATATATGAAGCATACATTGATAGGGTTGAAGGGAAAAATAAAAAGTAACACAATTTTCATAGGAGATTTCAATACCCACTTTAAATAATATATGGATCAACCGGACCAAAGATGAATAAGAATAGAGGATTTGGAAAACATTGTAGATCATTTAGACCTTGTAGATATACACAGAACACTCTACCCAATAATAGCAGGATACACATTCTTCTCAAGCACACACACAGAATGCTCTCCAGGGTGGATCACATGTTAGGCCACAAAACAAGTTCTAACAAATTTAAGATTGAAATCATGCCAAGTATCTTTTTCAACCATGATAGTATGAAACTAAAAATCACTAATAGGAGAAAAATGGGAAAATTCACATATACATGCAAATTAAACAACACATTCTTGAACAATCAGTGGGTCAAAGAAGAATCACAAGGGATATTGGAAAATATCTTGAGACAAATGAAAACAAAAAAAACATTATACCAAAAATGATAGGGTGCAGGAAACAGTACTAGGAGGAAAATATATAGTAGTAAATGCCTTCATTAAAAAAGAAGAAAGATCTCAAATAAACAGCCTAAGTTTATACCTCAAGAAACTAGGAAAATAAGAACAAACAAAATCCAAAGGTAGCAGAAGGAATAAAATAATAAAGACTAGAGCAGAAATAAACTAAAGAATAGAAAAACAATAGAAAAAAATCAAAGATGAATATTGAGGCAAAAAAAAACAACACAAACAAATTACCACCCTTAATGAAATACTAGCAAACCAACTTCAATAATGCATAAAAACAGATTATGTACAATGACCAAGTGGGGTTTATTCTTAGCATGCAAGGATGGTTCAACATACAAAAATCAATCAATATAATATACCATATTAACAGGATGATGGACAATACCACATAATTTCAATTGATACAGAAAAACAGTTTGATAAAATTCAATACCCTTTCATGATAAGAACATTCAGCAAACTAGGAATACAAGGAAATTACCTCAACATAATAAAGAACATATGTGAAGAGCCCACAGCTAACATCATACTCAATGGTGAAAGACTGAAAGCTTCTAAATCAGGAACAACGCGAGGATACCCTCTCTCACCACTTTTCATCATAGTACTGGACCTCTTAGCCAGAGCAATTAGACAAGACAGAAATAAAAGGCATCTAAATTTAGAAGAAAAACATAAAACTTCCTCTGTTTGTAGATGATAAGATTTTATATGTAGAAAACCCCAAAGATTCTACAGAAAACTATTAAAATTGATAAATTCAGTAAAGTTGCAGTATACAAAAAATCAACATTCAAACATCAGATATGTTTCTATGCACTAACAATGAGCAATTCAAAAAGAAAATTTTTTTAAAAATCCCATTTACAATTGCCTCAAAACAGACAAAATACCAAGGAATAAACTCAGTCAAGGAGATATACACTGCAAACTACAACTCATTGGTGAAAGAAATTAAATGAAGACCTGGAGGGTGGGTAGGGGCTGGGAGGAGGAATGGGAGATATCTGTAATACTATCAACAATAAAAAATACATTTAAAGAGAAAAAATTAAATGACACAAATAGATGAAAAGGTATCCTATGTTCATGGACTGGAAGACTTAATGTTTGTACTACCCAAAGCAGTCCATACTACCCAAAAATAAATGTTAAAGAGATTCAGTTATTTTTCTTTTGCAGAAGTCGGAAAAAGCATCCTAAAATTCATGTAGAACCTTAAAGCACATAAATAGCCAAAACAATATTGAAAAACAAAGCGTAAGGCCTCACACTTCCTGATTTAAAAACATTACAAAGCTACAGTCATCAAAAGTTTGGTACTGACATAGAACCAGACATAGATACATGGCAAGAATAGCAATGAAGTTGCAAAAACATATCCATAATATGTCCTTACTTACATGAAAATTTAAAACACTCAAAACAATACATACTTATAAAGTGAAAGTCTTGAAGCTAGGCCAAAGGATCCGCTTCTGGGGAGTGGAAGAAGGGATGGGAGCAGGGTGTTTCAACTGTAAATGAAACATTTTATTTCTTTAAAATATCATATAAACATATTAATAAAATGTTACTGCAAAGTCTGAGCAATGGGTACATATAAGGTAGGGCAGAAGTAGGTTTACATTTGTTCATATTGAAAATAATACAATAATTAATAAATAATACAAGAATAAACTTTCGCATACTCACAACTGCAAACCTACTTTTGCCCCACCCTGTAGTTGATATAGTCGTTCTCTGTTTTTCTGTACATCATCAATATTTTAGAATTAAACTTTTAAAAACTACAATGTAGTGTTACCTAATAAAATATTGAAAATGAAAAGGTAATACTCATTTTCTCATTTTTGGACAGAAGAAGACAGTAGTTCAGAAAGGCGTCCAAATTCCACTGACCATAATCAGGAGATCCTGATGGAAGATATTAGCTGAAATGTCCTTGATGCTGAAAACTTTCATTTGTGCCAGATTGGGCCATTTTGGGGGACAAGTTCATTCCTAAATTCATCACTGTTTCTTCATGAAGGATGTTTATTTTTCAAAAACAGTATGGACAAGTTCCATGGTGAGGAGCACAATCTCCTGAAGGTGCCCATGTTGGCACCCCACTGACAGTAGCAGCAAGGATAAAGTGGCAGTTAACTTGGTGAATAGTTGAAGACATTCTTAGTCAAAGCAAAACTGTGATGTAGTTAGTAAAATTTTTAACAAATTTACCAAGAATATGAGATGTCTGTGCTAGTAGAACGTTCTCTGCACACTGGCACATCTGATACATTCCTAATTTGCTGTAATTGATGTTTACTATGGAGTCCTTTGCTTCTTTAGAAATAATTTTAGAATTCAACAAGATAAATTTCTTGCGGGGTTTTTTTTTTGTTTGTTTGTTTTTTTGGTGTTTTATTTTTTTTTAATGTATTTAGCCCACATATAGTTTTAAGAGAAATTCAATCTCTTGGATTAGGTTCAATTATTCTTATCAAAAGATTGAATTTAAAAAACAATTTGATACCCAGCATACATTTGAGTCTCTTTATGAGCTTCTAAAATCTTATTTTTAAGACATAAAGCCAGGAAGCTCTGTTCTCCATCCATAAAAGAACCTGGATCTGTAAAAGCTTGTGCAAGACTCAGAACTCTGTAAGTCCACAATTCTCTAGTGACTTACTAGTATAAATTCAACCAATGTATGCTCATGTCTCACATAAAAAACTGATTTTATGAAATCCGGTAGTAGAATGCATCATGATAACATTTGAAAGAGCTACTAAACATACTGGAGCCATTATAGTTGTTGCTGTTATAGTTATAATAATTAAAATATGTATTAATAATATATAAATCTATTCTATATACCTGAAGTTATCTATACTTTTATATATATACTAGAGGCCTGTTGCACGAAAAGATTCGTGCAATAGGCCTTTCCTTCCCCTGGCTGCCGGCACCGGTTTTCCTCCGGCACCTGGGACCCAGGCCTTCGCTCCGGCCGGAGCCACCTTCAAGCCTTCGCTGCTCCGGCCGGAGCCGTCTTCAGTCTTCGCTCCACTGCTTTGCGCCTCTGTATGCAATTAACCACCATCTTGCTGATTAGCCAATGGGAGGTGTAGCGAAGGTACGGTCAATTACCATGTTTGTAATTGGTTTTTACAAACAATTACCATGTAATTGTAATTACAAACAATTACCATGTTTGTAATTGATTTCAGAGGGGAAGGGAGAGGGAGAGAGAAACATCAATGATGAGAGAGAATCAGTGATTGGCTGCCTCCTGCAAGTCCCCTACTCGGGATTGAGCAGCAACCCAGGCATGTGCCCTTGACCAGAATCGAACCCAGGACCCTTCAGTCCACAGGGCAATGCTCTGTTCACTAAGCCAAACCAGCCAGGGCTTATCTGTACATTTTTAAGGTTTAAAAATAAAAAATGTTGAGTCAGAATACTGCATAGGTCAAACTACTTCTTGTACACTTGACTCTCCAGATACTTCCATTATTTATGACACTTGAATTTCATCATTACTTTCTTTCCACAAGTATGACCATAAGTGTTCAAGCAGCCAAGAGGCCCCCGAACTTAAACCCCTTATAAACAAGGCTACAGTATTTTTCTTTCTCTTTTTTAATAGAGGGCATTCATACATTTTTTCACTTTTCGCCACTCAGATGTTTAAAGTTCATTTCAAAAGATTCAAAAGCCTGATAGAAAGTATAGAAATTAATCTTATAACTTTGATACATAAATTGTCAGAGGAACAAAAAAAACAACAAACAAACAGGAAAATCTGTTTAGTTTCTTTTTGCATTATTTTTAAAGCCCTGATATATGGTCTTGTCATAGCATTTTAAATAGAATTTCACTTACCACCAAGTAAAATCAACAATTCAGTGACAGAATGTTTAAACTCTCTCTTGTTCTTTGCTACACACCATCCAGAAGGAGCGGCATCCTGGCCTCTCTGAACATCGTCAGTGTATCATGTGGTTCTGTGTTTTGGCAGCTCCAGTGCACCCACGTGGGGAGGGTGTTTCCAGCTGCCTGTGGTTGCCGTTGAGCCTTCTGCAGTCGAATTCTTGTGCAGATATCATTTGGAAGTGCTGCTCTGGCTGTCAATCAAGACCTAATGCTCAGTGTAATCCAGTCTGTAAAGCACCACATGGCTCCTGTGGAGTTGGATCTCCGTGCTGCAGACCAAAAGGAGCCATGAGGGCCATGAGCACGTGGAAGCCAATCAGATTCCCAGTTGGCCTACCTGCATTTTGGTAGAACCAAGAATTACCTAAGTTTACATAAGACTTTAGAATTTCTCCAGGAAAGTTATCTTGGACCTGTTTCACCCCAATTGGGAGATACAATCAGCAGCCTTCTTCTGATTGATAAATGCCCTGTTGCCAAGGTCATCTTTTCCACCCACCCAGTCACCAGTGATAGTTGCTGACGCTCCTTCTTTCTTTTAAGAGAGTGAGAGAGAAGTTGCACTTGTTAGTAGTCATTTAGAGAGGAGGACTGATAAATCAAGGCAGAAGGACAAGACCAATACACTCTCCCTGCTTCTTTATTTCAGAGTTCTGGATTTGTTACGAGCACACATAACTCTCAAACACTCATCTCTCACACACATATACAACAACAATAACAACTTTCCCCCTCTCCTAGCCCACCCAGTAAACTCATATTCCAAAAATTTAAGGTATTTACAACTCAAGCTCAATATGTCTTTTTGTCACAACTTAGATGATGGACTCAAAAACATTCATTTAGGTGGAAAAACTACTTTGATAGTGAGTTAGAGAAAGATGTTAGAGCACTGTGGAAGGTAAATGTTGAAGAGACTCAGTTATTTAGGTAAGTGGTAAAGAACAAGAAGTGGATTTTAGAGAAGGTGAATATTTGAGGAGAAAAGACAAACTGTTTATACATAAGAAAATTATTGTGTAGTTTGAAAAAATTATCTGAGATTTTTACTGTTGATTATCAAGAAAATAATATAGCTGAACTAGCAATTTATAGGAATTCATTAATAAAATATAATTCCATCATGTTTCCTTAAAATACAGGTTGTCCCCAAAAATGTATACTCACTTTAACAGCTGATAACTCAATTTTGAAATGTATTATATACTTTTATTTTAAAATGAAATGTATTTTAATAAACACTGCCTTTATAATTATTCAAAGTGTGTGTATACATTTTTGAGGACACTCTATATTGAGATTATGACTAGAGATCAAAATCTGGTTCTGGGATTGCTACTGAAGTAGTGTAGAGCAGCACTTTTCAAACTTGAGTGTGCAGAGGAATACCCAGGGAAATGGCCTCACCCCCAGGGATGCTGCTGTGCTGATTTGAAGAAATATACTTTGAGACTTTGAGTAGTTCCGATGTAGAAAACTTGGACAGATCCTGAAGACCCAAGTGCATGACCTGTGAGAAATGGCAGCTCTCATAATCTAATCAGGAGAGAATAAGATGAAAATGTAATGTGAGAAACTAAGCCAAGTGATGAAGCACACACATGAATGTCCTAGCATTCACTTCATACTCCCAACTTCTAGAAATGACAGGAAATTTTAACAAATACTGTATATAATACTGTAAAATGGGCTTGGGAGTGTGCTTTTGATGACCCACAGATTATGAGAAAAGTTTACAATAGATGACGGGATATATCTGAAGGAAAATAGCACAACCCAAAAAGCTTGCAAGAGAGGACTACTGCAAAAGATAGAAATCACTTTGGGGGTGGACTCAAGGAGTAGGAGGATACCTGGCAGCCCACAAGATAACCTGTTGAGCTACAGTAGTAGCGGCCAGCTGGCAAGATCCTCATACACTCCTCCTTAGTCCCTATCTCCGGAGAGAAACAACAGAGGTGTTCTGTTTCCAGCAAAAAGAGGGAGGACACTTTAGTGGAGAAGCAAGCAACAAATGGCTATCCCAGGAGTTGAAGCATGGAACAAACTGCCAAATCTCAGAGGGACTAGATTAGGGAGAGATTAACCGGGGAATTTATCTGCATATAAGATGGAGTAGGAAGTTCCAGGAATCTACCTCTTCACCTTGACAAAAAATTTACTGAGAGAATCTGTCTATATATATAAAAGGGTAAGTGTCCATCCAACCAGTAGCTATGATATGCACTGACCGCCAGGGGGCAGGTGCTCAACACAGGAGCTGCCATGACACGCACTGGCCATTTAAAAATAAACGGCACCACGGACCTGGCACCAGCAAAGCAACACTCGGCTACCCCCAAGGGGGACACAGGCCCCGCCACCACCCCTGAGCAACACCCCACCAAATCATAGCCAACGCTGCCAAGACCCCATGGCACAAAATGCAGCCCACAGCCCAGCCCAGAAACAGTCACTGTGGGCTCCAGGTCACATAGCAATGCCTGGCTTCCTCTCCCTAGCGACTAGCCTCCTTGGAGTTCCCTCAGCCCAGGAACACAACTTGCTGTATAGCCAGGTGCAAACATATTAGGCTTTAACCAAATGTCTGTGAAGCGTTTTCCCATGCCTCATCTCATTTGATCCTCACAGAAGTCCTGGAGTAGGTAGATAGGAGACTCGGTGGAATCCTATTTTCTTTTCATTAGCCGGAAAATGGAGATTTAGAAAGTTTAGAAACTTGACCCGACAGAAAAGAAGTAAGAAATGGTGGACCTTGAAAATGACTTCAGGTTTTCTCACTGTGCAGAATGTCGTCAAACACTGCTGCAGTTAAATATTTTACCCTTTGTTTTCCCTGTGTGATCTACAATAATAATCTGCTTTGTGTTAATATTTACTACTGTGTTGCTGACAATAATCTGAAAGAGAAGTTGGGGTGCTTCACTGGGCTGGAAATAGTTTACATCAGAAAGCAGGTCTAATTAAGCAAGTTTATTCGCTATATATAAAAGGCTAAGTTGACTCACGCATGCATGATACATATAAAGCTCTTGCTGGCGCCAATTGCAGGCGTGTGTTTAGATCTGTCATTGTCAATCATAAATTTGGTTGACATTTCTCTTATAGAGAAAGGGCGAATAGCAATAATAAAATATTTCTTCTAATTAATTTCCTTTCAATGTGCACGAATCCGTGCACCAGGCCACTAGTGTAATATAAAAAAGTAGAAACCAATAAAAATAAAGAAAAAGATTATTCAAAGAAAAGAAACTCAAATAAATTAATATCGATTTCTCCATGAAAATAAAGGTAGTGTATTCATTAAACAAGAACAGGGTGCTATTTTTAAAAAAGAAGGAGCATCCATAGGATAAAAAAGGTTTTTGGAAATTAAGAGTGGTGATGAAAAACATAATAAAAGGACTGGAAAATAAAATTGAATAATTCTTTCCAAATCTTGAGCAAAAAGACTAAGAGATGAAACATCAAGTAGAAAAGATACTGTCCAGGAAGCTCAATATCTAAAAAATTAGAGTTCCCAGAAAGAGAGGGCAGAGAAAAGAATGGATAGAAATCATCAAAGAAATAATTCAAGAGAACTTTCCTGATTTAAAGTCCACTGAGTGCCCAGCACAGTGAATAAAAATAAGTCCATACCAAGATACCTCATTGTAAAACTTCAAAGAGCATATCCAAAGCCTCGAAGGGGTAAACAGGACTTACAAATATAAGGATTACAATTCATAATAGCATGGGACTTCTAAAGAACAACACTGAAGCTCAAGGACATAGCACCACACTTTCACACTTCTGTAGAACAGTTTCCAGAATTCTACACTCAACTGAAGAATCAACCAAATGTGAGAGGAAAATAAAGATATTTTCAGACACACAAGATCTCAAATACTTTACCTCTCATGTATCTTTTCCTACATGAGAAGAATGAACCAAGAAAGAAGATATGGGATCCTGGAGAGACGTGCAGGAAATTCACAGGATGGAGATCCCAAAACAATAACTGCACAGTGGGAGTCAAAAACAACCTGTCCAGAATGGAACAGGTCAAAATGTTCTAAGAAAAATGTATTTAAGAAGATGAAAATGGTAGAAACTCAGATATGTCTGAATATATTGCAAGAAGATTATACATTTGGGTGGAAGTTTGGGGTTAAAATAATCATTGCAAGGAAAAAATGAGCAAACAGTCCAAATAACAAGTCATTAAACCCAAGAGAAACAGCATTGATATTAAGGAATGAGTTGGGCCTCCAAGATCATAATATGGGGATGGGAGTGCTCTGCAAAAGCTACTGTTTTTCATAAGCTTTGAAAACTGTTTGACTATTTAAAACAGTTGCATCTATAAGTTTGATAAAAATAAAAAGTAAGTTAAAAAGAAATCCCAGGCTCTTCCAGTAGTCTACAAAAGCCTGACTTCCTCAGGCCCTCCCACATTCACTGTGGTCTGACAACCTCAGCCTCCTTGCTATATTCAGACACTCATCGCCTTTACATTTGCTTTGTATCTGCCTGCAACGTTTTCCTTTCAGATATGTACATGGTTTGTTCATACACTTTCTTTAGATTTCTGATCAAATATTTCCTTCAGTAAGTCCCTGCCCTCCTTGACCCCTCAGTGTGCTTTACTTTACACCATGGCACTTGATATCATCTGGCATTTTATTCTCTCCATTACTAGGCTTTGTCTTTGCTCTTGTGTCTCGAACACTTGCAAACAACCTTGAATATAGTAAGTGTATAATACTAAATACACTAATTTAAAAACAAATTCACTGAAGAGGAAATACCAGTGGGCAACAAACATTAATAATCTAGAAAATTATCAGGAAAGTGCACATGAAAGCAATGGGATAATTTTGCCCAGATTAGCAAGAAATAAAAATCCTATATAATAAAGGGCTAATATGCAAATGGTCATCACACCATCATGCTGTAATGACCCATCAGCAGGGACCTGAGGCTGTGCCCCCCACCCGGTGGGGCTTGATGGGGGTGGGGCCAGCCGGGTCTGGGTCTCGCATGATTTCGAGGCGTGCGTGGGTTGGCGGGCACTTGACTCTGGGTCCCGCAGCATGCCCCAGACTCTGACAGGAGGGAGATTTTCATATACATTTTACTAATTTTCTTTCATCTCTGACACTTCTATTATAGAGAAAGGGTCACTGGCAAGAGTGGAAAAGTAAACTGGTAGTCTTTTGGAATGCAATCTACTACACAAATATTTACATGAGACATAGATAGGCACATGCAAGGATGGGGACCCCTGCAGCAGTGTTTATAATAGTGAACAACTGGAAGCAAGCTCAGTGCCTATAAATAAGGATGTTGTTAAATTATAGCACTCACATGCTCTTTTAATAATAGGCAGCAAGTAAAATGAAGGACAGCTGTAAGTTCCACTGTGATTCCATTTGTGTTTCACAAAACATAAGACCACAGATTTGTGATTATATATATTCCTAGAAAAACATCTAATTGCATATATTTCAAACTTTCATTTTATTGCTTTCTAGTTCTTTTCTTATCTATTTCTTGAGCATGTAATATGTATAAGGTGTTGTCCCTACATGCTAGGAATAGAGCAGTGAGCAAAATAGAAAAAATGTGCCTGCCCTTACAGAGCTAATGTCGTAGCAGGAAGAAACAGACCATGAACACTAAACAATTAGATACATTATAGTACTCTGAAGAAAAGTAAAACAGGGTGAACAAGATAGGACTTACACAGTGAACTGGGAGGGCTCTTGCTATATTAAACTGCTGACCGGTGGAACTTTCTGTTCTAAATTTGCACTGTCCAATACTGTAAGCCATTAGCCTCATGTAACTGTTGAACACAGAGGAATGGGATTTTAAATTTTATTTCATTTCAATAAATTTAAATTGCCACATATGCTGATTGCTTCCATATTGGTCAGTGCATTTGTATGGGATGGTCAGGGAAACCCTCACATGAAGCAGCATTGGAGCTCAGACCTGTATGACGTGAAGGAGCTAGCCATGTGTTCCAACAGGACCTTACCTGTGTGGGTGGAGACCTGTACAGCTGGAGCAGAGCAGGCAAGGGTAAGAGTGGGGGGAAATGAAGCCAGAGAAACAGAAGGGGCCCACCATGGAGGGCTTTCGTGGCTAGTATGAGACTGCTTATTCTGTGTGAGTTGGGACGCCATTGCAAAGCTTTGAGCAGACAAGCGAAGTGATCTGTATGTTTAAAGATTTGCTGGAACTGTTCTGATGATAAACAGTGGGGGATATGCAGAAGCAGGGAGAAAGTTAGGAGGTTCCTACTGTAACCCAGACTGGGAGTGATAGTGAATTAGGGGGTAGCAATGGAAGTGTTGAGAGGTAGTCAGATGAATAGACAGTATTTACTGCTGGATCAGATGAGGGGCATAAGAGAAAGGGAGCTATCAAGAATGGACTTCAAGGGTTTTGGCTTGAGCAAATGAGAGAGGAAGCACAGGGTAAGAGAACATTTGGGGAAGGAATTCAAGAGTTCTGTTTTGTGCAGGGTAACTTGGAGATGAATATGTGGGTCCTAGAGCACATTGTCTGAAACATTGCTGAAGGTAGAAATGGCAGAACTGAAGCTGCCCTGCTTTGGGTACATCACAAAAAGGCAGGGTTCTTTGGAAAAGATGATAATGCCGGGGAAAATAGGTATCAGGAAAAGAGGAAGGCCAAATACAAGATGGACTGATTCCATAGAAGAAGGTATGAGTCTGCAGGAGCTGAGCAGGACTTTTGAGGGCAGGGCACTGTGGATACTACTCATTCATAGGGTTGCCAGGAGTCAGAGCCAACTCAGTGGCATTAAAACATAAGTTGGAGCCCGGCCAGTGTGGCTCCGGGGTTGAGCGTTGATCTTTTTACCAGGAGGTCACGGTTTGGTTCGATTCCCAGTCAGGGCACATGCCTGGGTTGCAAGCTCAATTCCCAGTAGGGGACATGCAGGAGGCAGCCAGTCAATGATTCTCATCATTGATGTTTCTCTCTCTCTCTCCCTCTCCCTTCCTCTCTGAGATCAATTTAAAAATGTATATTTTTAAAAGATTAAAAAAACCACACACATTAGAGGTGCCCATAGTGGAGTTATGACAAAGTCCTGAAAATAAGTAATGTTAAAATGAGAACTGCAGATGGGTTTCTTTCTAGAGAAGTGAGTAACAAAAGAGCATTCACAGATGGTGTTAGGATGGTCCTCTTTATGGCGGGGCAGAGCAAGTCACTGTCATCAGCCTGCTCAGCATGAAGATGTTACATGTCTTTAATTACACGTGGCTCTAAGATTGGCTAATTATTTCTTATTTTATTTTACTATGTAGAATGGCTCCTGAACGAGTAAGGTCCCTATCACGAGTTTGTATCCCACTTGTTACTCTGCCTGATTTTGAACCACTGGTGGAAGCTCTGCTCACCTACCATGGCCATGAACCTCAGGAAATGCTCTGGCCTGAGTTCTTCGATGCTGTAAATGAGGCCTTTTTGCTGTAAGTGATGTCCGTTTATCCTCTCACCCAACCTTGTTTTTTCCTTTTCTTAATTTCTGCAGTATGTTGGAAATGCAGTTTTCAGATGTTTATGTCTCAGTATCCACTTTATGTTCTTAAAAATTATTAGGATACCAGGGAGCTTTGTTAACATGTGGGTTATATCTGTCAATATTTACCATATTTGAAATTAAAAGAAAATTTAAAAATATTTTACTTCATTTAAAAATAACAAAAAATTGATTGCATGTTAACACAAATAGCATATTTTTATTAAAAACAATGACCTTTTCGCTTAGCATAATACTCTATAGGAGCAAAATAAGCCAGTCAGAGAAGACAAATATCAACTGATCTCACTTATATGTGGAATCTAATGAAGAAAATAAACTGATAAACAAAACAGATCCAGAGATATTGAAAGAGGCAACAGACTGACATATTTCAGAAGGGGGGTGGGATGGGAAGAGATTAAACAAGGAACTTTTATGCATATATGCAAAGCCCATGGACAAACAGTGCAGGGAAGGCCTGGAGAGGGAGTGGGAGTGGGGTGGAGAAGGTCAAAGGGGGAAAAAAGAGGACATTTGTAATACTTCTATAATAATAAAAGCATAATATGCAAATTGACTGACCGGACAACCTTCCGGATGAAGCCGAGGCTGTGAGGGCCGAGGCAGCCGGGGCTGTGAAGGCCTACTCTTGCACGAATTTCGTCCATCAGGCCTCTAGTTCAATAACAAAGTTAAAGAATAACAATGACCTTTTCCAAGCAAAATGTTGTTTAACAAGAGGGGCATTGTTTTACATTTTTGTACATCTCTTTTATTGTCTAACTTAAAAGGAGGTAGCTGGGTCCTCATGTATGTTTCTGTATTCTGTTTGGTGTGATATGTTGTCTTGGTTGAAGTATATGAAGAAAATCTAGCCTCATACAGACATATAGTTGGAAAAGGCAGGAGTATTTAATAGATATCTCAGAACACTGGATATTCTCCTTGCAAACTTCACCAAAATTTGAAAATGGTGGTTTTTTTTTAAGTTAGTTGTAATGTAGAATATAAAATTGTATCAATGAGCTTTTTATACTGATACATTAAAAACCTACTGGTGTGTCTTGCACTGTTAGTGGGTTTTTGTCCAAGCAGGACGTTGTAGCTCTGTTCATGGTTCATTGGGAAAATACTGGTTCATTGTTACGGAGATGTCCCCAACATTGACATGTTTTGATTTACAGTATCAAAACTTACATTAATTAATTTCTGCCACCACCAGTCTCATCAGGAATGTCTTTAAGTATTGGGAAGCTGTCAAGCTCATGTTGACAAAAATGAATTTTCCAAGATTCTAATTTCTTTTTTTTAATTTTTTTATTGTTGACAGTATTCCCCCATGTCCCCCTTCCTTTGTTCCCCTCCACTCAGCCCCTACATCACCCCAGGCCTTCACCACACTATTGTCTTTGTCCATGGGCAGTGCATATAAGTTCTTTGGTTATTTTTCTCAAATTTATCATTGGCTACAAATATTGAAGTTGTTGTACTTGAAGTACTTAGTGTTCATTAATTTTTGAGAAAGATGTGCAAATACTCAAGTCTAAACAACCATTGTTTGTCTGCCAGCTATTCTTGGAAATTTCCATTTTAAAAAGGCTAGTCATCTCACAGCTCAAACACTTGTGCAAGTGCTTTTCCTTTAGACAACCATAATTTTTTGTTGTTATGTAACAGAAGTGCTTTATGCATACATTTTTTTATTGCAGAAGGGCCACCACCTTCATGTCACATAAGTACCATTTCTTCTTTGCAGTGAGAACATCTAAGTTCTCTCTTAGTGACTTTCAAGTGTTGAGTACAGTGTCATTACCTATAATCACCATGCTGTACATTGGGTCCCCAGAACTTACTCATCTTATACATGGAAGTTTGTATACTCTTTGACCAACCCCTCCCCATTCCCCCAGCCTCCAGTCCCTGGTAATCATCATTCTAGTCTGTTTCTATGAGTTCAGATTTTTTAGATTCCACATAAAGTGATATCATATGGGTTTTGTGTTTCTCTGTCTGCCTTAATGCCCTCGTAGGTCTATCCATGTTGCCACAAATGAGAGGATTTCCTTTTTTGTGGCTGAATAATATTTTATTGTGTATACATATACATATATATAATATAGATATCACATCTTTTTTTATTCATTCATCCATTGATGGATACTTAGGTTGTTTCCATATCTTGACCATTGTGAAAAATGCTGCAATAAACGAGGGAGTACAGATATCTTTTTGATAATTCTGTTTTCACTTCCTTTTTGTATATGTATATATACCCGGAAGTGTGATTTTTGGTTCATATGGTAGTTCTATTAAATTTTTTAAAATATTTTTTTAATTGATTTCAGAGAGGAAGGGAGAGAGAGAGAGAAACATCAATGATAAGAGAGAATCACTGATTGGCTGCCTCCTGCACGCCTCCACTGGGGATTGAGCTCACGACCCAGGCATGTGCCCTGACTGAGAATCGAACTATGACCTCCTTGCTCATAGGTCGATGCCCAATCACTGAGCCATGCCGGCCAGGCTATTTTTAATTTTTGAGGAATCTCCATACTGTTTTCCATAGCAGCTGCACCAGTTTGCATTCCCAGTAACTGTGCCGAAGGATTTGCTTTACTCCATATTCTCACCAGCATTTGTTATTTCTTGTCTTTTTTATGATAGTCATCCAATAGTCATCAAATAGAAGTGAGACGATATCTCATTGTAGTTTGATTTGCATTTCCCAGATGATAAGTTGTGTTTAGCACCTTTCATGTATCTGTTGGGCATTTATTTGCATGTGTTTTTGTGGAAAGGTCTATTCAGTTACTCTGCCCATTTTTAATCAGATTATTTTCTATTGAGTTATGTGAGTTCTCTATATATTTTGGATATTAATTTGTTATCAGATATATGGTATGCAGATATTTTCTTTCATTCCATAGGTTGCCTTTTATAGAAGCTTTTGCTCTGCATACATTTTTTAGTTTGATGTAGTCCCACTTGTTTATTTTGGCTTTTGTTGCCTTTGATTTTGGTGTAAAATCAAAAAAATCATTGCCAAGACCAATGCTAAGGAGCTTATCCTCTCTATTTTCTTCTAGGAGTTTTATGGTTTCAGGTCTTATATTCTGTTCTTTAGTCCATTTTGAGTTGATTTTGCATATGGTATAACGTAGGGGTCCAGTTTTATTCTTTTGCATGTGGCTATTCAGTTTTCCCAATACCATTTATTGAAGTAACTGTCTTTTTTTTTTTTTTTTTTTGTAGAAAGGAAGGGAGAGGGAGAAAGGTGAGAGAGATAGAAACATTAATCAGCTGCCTCTGGCATACCGCCTACCGGGGATCAAGCCTGCAACCCAGGCATGTGCCCTGACTGGATTGAACCAGCGATCTCCTGGTGCATGGGTCAGTGCTCAACCACTGACCTACACCAGCCGGGCTCAACTGTCTTTTTCCTATTGCATACTCTAGGCTCTTTTTTTTTTTAACTTAACCATTTACGCGTGGGTTTATTTCTGTTCCACTGATCTATGTATGTGTTTTAATGCCAATGCCATAAGGTTTGATTATTATAGCTTTTTTAGCAATCTTTTTTAAAAATATATTTTTATTGATTTCAGAGAGGAAGGGAGAGGGAGAGAAAGATAGAAACATCAATGATGAGAAAGAATCATTAACTAGCTGCCTCCTGCACGCCCCACACCAGTGATCGAGCTCGAAACCCAGGCATATGCCCTGACTGGGAATCGAACCATGACCTCTTGGTTCATAGATCAACACTCAACCACTGAGCCAGGCCAGTTGGGCAGTATAGCTTTTTAATAGAGTTTGAAATCAGAAAGTATCTGTCTCCAGCTTTGTTCTTCTTTCTCAAGATTGCTTTGGCTTTTAGGGCTCTTCTGTGGTTCCATACAAATTTTAGGATTTTTTTTTCTGTTTTTGTGAAAAATTGAGTTAGAATTTTGATTGGGATTGCATTGAATCTGTAGATTGCTTTGAGGAGTATGGATATTTTAACATTAATTTTTCCAATCCATGAGCGTGGAATGTCTTTCCATTTATTTGTGTCTTCATCAATTTCTTTCATCAGTGTCATAGTTTTCAGTTGGAAGATTGTTCACCTCCTAGATATTTTATTCTTTTTTATGAAATTGCAAATGGTAATTTAAAAAAATTTTTTTCAGGTAGTTTATCATTAATGTATAAAAACACAGCTATTGTTTTGTCTATTGATTTTATATCCTACAACTTTAATGAATTTGTTTATTAGTTGTAACAGTTTTTGGTGGATTCCTTAGGATTTTATATATTCTGTAATATTCTGTCATCTAGAAATAGAGACAGTTTTACTTCTCCCTTTGAGAACTGAATGCCTTTTTTTTTCTCTTTCTAATATCTCCAGCCAGGTCTTCCAGTACTGTGATGAATAAAAGTAGTGAGAGTAACTGTCCATCTTGTTCTTGATCTTTGAGGAAAAGCTTTTAGTTTTTCATCATTGAGTGTGATGTCAGCTGTCAGATATGGCCTTTATTATGTTGAAGTACATTTCCTCTACACCTGCTTTGTTGAGAGTTTTTATCGTGAATGGATGTTGAATTTTGTTCAGTGTTTTTTTGCTTCATCTTTTCAAAAGATATGACCTTTTTACCCTTAATTTTGTTCATGTATACCACATTGATTCATTTGCAGATGTTGAACCATCCTTTTATGCTAGGAATACATCCTCTTGGTCCTTAAATTAGGTTCCTGGACCCAGTGTGTGTGTGTGTGTGTGTGTGTAGGCTTCCTCGCAACAACAAGCAATTTTCAGACACCAACAGGGTGTCCAGTAATTCAGCTCAATTTTCACACTATACACCTGGAGATTGCATCAGATTCCACAGGTAAATGGCTCAATGCTACAAGACTGCCCTCCACTTCAGATGCTAATCACAAACCCAGGTTATTATTTGTACTTCTGACCAACCGGCTTTAAATTGGGGGTTCTGCTGACGCCCTATAACTCAGGATACCAATCACAGGTCCAGGTTATAACTCATACTTCTGACTAACAGGCTATAAATCAGATGTTCCCATGACCCCTCCTTGGGTTTGATTAATTTGCTACAATGGCTCACAGTAAAATATTTTCTTGAGATTACCAGTTTATTATAAAGGATATAACTCAGGAATAGCCATGTGGAAGCGGTGCATGGACAAAGGGTATAGAGCTTCCATCACCTCTCCAGGTGCCATTCTCCCTAAATCTCTACTTGTCCACCAACCTGGAAGCTCTCCTTTTGGACTTTTATGGACGCTTCATTAATAGGTATAATGGATGCAGTCCTTGGCCATTGGTGATTGATTCAACCTCTGGCCTCTCTTCCCTCCTGGAGGTCAGGGGGATGGGACTGAAAGTTCAGACCCTCTAGTCAGATGGTTGGTTCTCCTGGCAACTAGCCCCCATCTGTAGGTGAAATCCAAAAGTCACCTCATTGACATAACAAGAGACACCTTGACAGATCTCATCACTTGGAAAATTTCAAATTTCACTTGGTCATGGCCCCCACAGGTTCCTTGTCTGATGTATGTGTTACTTAGAAGTATATTATTGAATCTCCATGTCATTGGGATTTCCAATTTTTCTTTCTGTTATTCATTTCTAGTTAAATTCTGTTGTGGTCTGAGAGCAAACTTTGTTTGATTTCTGTTCTTTCAAATTGGTTAAGGTATGTTGAATAGCCCAGAATGTGGTCTATTTTTGGTGAATGTTCCATGTAAAGCTTAAGGAAACTGTATATTCTGCTGTGGTTGGAAGAAGAAATCTGTAGATGGCAGTTATACCCAGTTATATCTCAATTATGATAGTGGATTCATTTATTTGCCTTTGTGATTCTATTAGTTTTTTCCTCATATAATTTGACATTCTGTTGTTAAGCATATACAAGTTAAGGATTTTCATATCTTCTTTGAAAATTGACCCCTTTATCATTATTTAATGAGCTTCTTTATTGCTGATAAGTTTTCTTGCTTTGTTTAAAATTAATATCGCCATTTTTGCTTTCTTTTGATTCGTGTTAGCATGGTATATTTTTATCCATCCACTTACTTTAATCTATGTGTGTCTTTATATTTAACATGGGTTTCTTATAGACAAGGTGTAGTTGGGTCTTGTTTTTTAATCCACTTTGTTAATCTCAGTCATTTAAAAAAATGTATTGATTAATTTGAGAGAGAGAGAGAGAGAGAGAGAGAGAGAGAGAGAGAGAGAGAAAGAGAGAGAAAGAGAGATCAGTTTATTGTTCCACTTATTTACACATTTATTGGTTGATTCTAGTTTGTGCCCTGACCAGGGACTGAATCTACAACCTTGGTGTATGGGGATGACACTCTAACCAACCGAGCTATCTGGCCTGGGCAAAATACAAGTTTTTATTTTGTCTTCAGGTTGTCCCTCTTTGATGTTCTTTATGTAGATCTGAGTTTCTGACCTATATTATTTTCCTTCCCTCTAAAGAACTTCTTTTGACATTTCTTGAAAGGCAGTTAGGTCTACTAGCAACAAATACTCTCAATTTTGTTAGCCTCTGAAAAATCTTTGTTTCTTCTTCACATTTGAAGAATAATTTTGCAGGGCACAGAATTCTACATGGTGCTTTTGCCCCCTTAGCACTTTAAATATTTCATTCTACTCTCTTCTTGCTTACATGGTCTCTGAGAAGTTGGAGGTAATTTATGTTTGTTCCTCTGTATGTAAGTTTTTTTTTTTCTTTTGGCTTCTTTCAGGATTTTTCTTTGTCTTTGATTTTTTTTTGTAATTTCAAAATGATATGCCTCAGTGTAGTGCTCTGGCATTTATCCTGCTCGGTGTTCCATAAGCTTCCTGGAAGTGTGATTTGGTATTTGATGTTAATTTGGGAAAATTCTCAGTCATTATTGTTTCGAATATTTCTTTATTTCTTTCTCTTTCTTCTTCTGTTACATCCATTGCATGTATGTTACATCTTTTGTAGTTGTCCACATTCGTTGACTATTCTATTTTGGGGATTTTTTCCGTCTTTGTTCTCTTTGCTTTTTGGTTTTCAGGATTTCCATTGATAGGTCCTGTAGTTCTGAGATTCTTTCCTCAGTTAAGCTACTAGTAAGTCCATCAGAAGCGTTCTTCATTCCTATTACAGTGTTTTTTATCTGTAGTATATTTTGGGGGATGGATTTCCATCTTTCTGCTTACATTACCCATCTGTTCTTATATATTGTCTGTTTTATCTATTAGAGCCCTTTGCATATTAATTACAGAGGTTTTTTTAAGTAATCATGACTAACATTTATTGATTGCTTTATGTTTCAGGAGGTGTTCTAAGGGTTTTTCATATAATATCTCATTACAGCTTCACAACAATCCTATGAGGGAGTTACTATTTTTTTTTTAAGATAAAATAGGTATCTAACATTATGTAAGTTTCAGGTGTATAGCATCCTATATAATAAAAGGCTAATATGCAAATTGACCAAGAGGTGGAACTACAGGTCACTATGACACACACTGACCACCAGGGGGCAGACGCTCAACACAGGAGCTGCCCCCTGGTGGTCAGTGCACTCCCACATGGGAAGTGCCGCTCAGCCAGAAGCTGAGCTCATGGTTAGTGAGTACAGCAGTGGTGGCAGGATCCTCTCCTGCCTCTGCAGCAGTGCTAAGGATGTCTGACTGACAGTTTAGGCCCGCTCCCCCCGGGCCTAAGCCGTCAGTCAGACATCCCCTGAGGGCTCCCGGACTGCAAGAGGGTGCAGGCCAGGCTGAGGGACCCACCCCCCCCAAGTGCACAAATTTTGTGCACTGGGCCCGGTTCATGAAATTCGTGAATGGGGGAGGGTGTCCCTCAGCCTGGTCTGCACCCTCTCCAATCTGGGATACCTCTCACAATCCAGGACTGCTGGCTCCCAACCGCTCGCCTGCCTGCCTGCCTGATTGTCCCTAACTGCTTCTGCCTGCCAGCCTGATCGCCCCCTAACTGCTCCCCTGCCAGCCTGATTGACGCCTAACTGCTCCCCTGCCAGCTTGATCACCCACAACTGCCCTCCCCTGCCAGCCCGATCGCCCACAACTGCCCTCCTCTGCCAGCCCGATGGCCCCCAAATGCCCCCCCTGCCAGCCCTATGGCCCACAACTACCCTCCCCTGCTGGCCCTATCGCCCACAACTGCCCTCCCCTGCCGGCCTGGTCACCCACAACTGCCCTCCCCTGCCAGCCCGATGGCCCCCAACTGCCCTCCCCTGCCAGCCCCATGGCCCACAACTGCCCTCCCCTGCTGGCCCTATTGCCCACAACTGCCCTCCCCTGACGGCCCGATTGCCCACTACCCTCCCCTGCCACAACCCGCCTCCTCCGCGCAAGGCAACAGAGACGCCGGGACCGGCCTCCTCTGTACCGAGCAGAGCTTCAGGACCCCCAGGCCTCACTACACGGAGTGGCCATTGGGCCCTGCCTCTGCTGTGCACATGGCCATCTTGTGGTGGCCATCTTGTGATGACGTTGCGTGCAAGGGCATGAGGACCACCTAGGCTTTTATTAGTATAGACTAGAGGCCCAATGCACAAAATTCCTGCAAGGGGGCTCAGCCCTCGCAGCTGTGGTGGCCTGCCTCGGCCCTCACAGCTGTGGCTTCGTCCGGAAAGTTGTTTGGCTGTCCGGTCTAATTAGCATATTATACTTTTATTATTATAGATGTGATATTTGTATACACTACATAATGATCACCACTATAAGTCTAGTTACTATCCATCACCAACATTTGATCATCTTCACCTATTTTACCTACCCACAAAATCCTTCCCCTCTGGTAACCACGAATCTGTTCTACCTGTGAGTTGTTTTTGGTTTTTGTTTGTTGAGTTATTTTGTTTTTTAGATTCCACATATAAGTGAAGTCATATGGTATTTGTCTTTCTCTGTCTAACTTATTTCACTTAACATAAACCCTAAAAGTTCATCCATGTTGTCGCAAATGGAAAGATTTTCTTCTTTTTTATTGATAAGTAGTATTCCATTGTGTTAGTGTGTGTGCGCGTGAGTGCGCACGTGCGCGCACTTGTGTGTGTGTGTGTGTGTGTGTGTGTGTGTGTGTGTGTGTATCACATCTTCTTTATGCATTCATCCATGGGTGGACACTTAGGTTATTTTCATATCTTGGCTATACTTCAGTGAACATAGTGGTGCATATATCTTTTCAAATTAGTTTATTCATATTCTTTAGATAATTATCCAGAAATGGAAAAATTGGATCATATGGTAATTCTATTCTTAATTTTTTTAGGACTCTCCATACTGTTTTCAACTCATACAACTCAACAACAAAAAAACAAACAACCCAATTAAAAAATTGGTGCCCAGCTGGTGTGGCTCAGTGTTTGAGTGTTGACCCATGAACCAAGAGATCACTGGTTTGATTCCCAGTCAGGGCACCTGCCTGGGTTGCAGGCTCAGTCCCCGCCCCCAATGGATAATGTTTCACTCTTATCAATGTTTCTATCTCTCTATCCCTCTCCCTTCCTCTCTAAAAATCAATAAAGGAAAAAAATTTTTTTTAATTGGCAGGGGATCTGAATAGACATTTTTCCAAAGAAGGCATACAGATGGCCAATATGAAAAGCTGTTCAACATTACTAATTTTCAACAAAATGCCAAATTTCTGACCATCGAGTTATTAAATTCTTTGAAATATCTTGTCAGTTTTTGGGCATGGTAAACATCCTTACAGAATGTGGAAAATATATAAAATACTCCAAGTTTACAAAAGTAAACTTGAACAAATAGGAAGATATAGTGTTCTTGGTCAGGTGCATAAAAAGCCTAAACATTATAAAGATGCCAGTCCTCCCTCAGTTAATCTGCCACCTTGAGTGTGATAAAATGTGCAACCATCCTCCTAAACTCCTGCCCCCTTAAGGTGCTCCTTTCATCAAATACTCCATTTCTGTATGTAGTTGGGCTATTTTGTTAAAGTATCTCAGTAGACTTTAAAATATGTTTTGTACATTTCTCATTCCTGAAGTTTTATTGTGTCTTTTGTTTTGTTTCTTGGCTGTCATAAGCAGCTCTTCTTCTCACCTTCAGGTTGATTTTTATTACAGTGTTACATTCGGAAAGTGCTCAACCTCAGAACCACTGTCGTCCTGTCACTCAGAGGAGTGCTTAGTGCAGGGTATTTGTCTTTGTTCATATCACTCTCAACAATTGGAATGCATATTGTAATTTTGTCTTTTATGAAGTGTTGTAGTCCAGGAATTTGTTAAGGTGAGATTTAGAAAGAGAAATAGAAAGTTAAATCATTTGATTATTTTTTGAAATCAGAACATAATTTTCATGATTAAAATGTAAAGTCTTTTTTTCTAACTACTCTAAACCTCTGTTAGAATTTACCCAGTAAGTCAGTCATCTTTGCTGTTTATGTAAGACATTGAGTAAAAATTCATTTGAAAAACCTGCCTATTATGATAGGTGTGATTCCCCTGCTTGTGCCCTCAATCATTTACCTGAGTACACACTGCAGGTTACAGTGTGTAAGCTCTACCATAGCTTACATTTTCCACACTCCAAACAGTTTTTCAAAGTATTTACTTTTAAGTAAAATGCTCTTTGCCTTTCACCTTTGCAGCTCTATTTCTGATTTATTTAGTAATGCATTTTATTGAAAAACTAGAGGCCCGATGCATGAAATTCATGCAAGGGGCTCGGCCCTCACAGCCCTGGCTGCCTCGGCCCTCAAGGCCCCAGCTGCCTTGCCGACTGGTCGTTCCGGAAGGTTGTTCCGCTGTCTGGTCTAATTAAAATATTAGCTCTTTATTATATAGGATATGATCTTAGCATCCAGTATTTCCAACCTTACTTTTTCATCAAGCATTGAATTAAAAGGAAGAGGGAGATTGGCCCTCCACTTCCTCTGTGAAACCCCAAAACTATTTTAGAAATTATTGGCGAGGAAAAGAGATGCTTAGAGAATAGCCACTCTTACTCTACCCACAATGCTCAGATGGAAAGCAGAGGCAGCGGTTCCATGACCAGGTCTGAACTCCTTGCTATTTATTTTACTTGTGATAACACATTCTCCCTCAGCAACTAATAAAAGTTATTCAGTTTGGAATTCCATACAGAACAGACTGTCCAGAAATGCTGGGTGGTCTTCAACTTGTCCAACTCTAATGGCTTCAGCTCAGCAAGTCCCCTAAGCAGTGGCGTAAGAGCTGGAGCCTCTCCATGGACACATTCCGTAGATGGAGCATCCTGGCCACATGTTGACACAGGACGGCTGATTCAGTCACTCAGGAGTAAATACCACCCCACCCCCAACGCCTGCCTTCCCCTGGCCCCTGGAGTTGTTCCCCAAATGTGCTGCCTGGTCATTTAGAAACCAAATACTTTTTTTGACCACTGTGCCTGCCCTGTGTTTAGCCTTCCAACTGTTTCCCACAATACACCAGTGGAATTTCATCTGTTTTACAATTGGCTGAGTGTCTTTGGCCTTGGCTTCTAAACGCAGTCATGTCTTTTCAGAAACGGGTTGCCTGTATTCTTTTAAGCAACAGATGCATGCCCCTCTGTGTAGTTTATATAACCTAGGGAATTTTTTACTTCTTGGCCTAAATGTCAAACCTAACTTTAGAGTCTCTCCCTGGGATTGCCATCATACCATCTGCAGACAGCAGAGTGTGTAAAACCTTCCTGGGAGGGCTGCTGGGATCCTTTCTCAAGTCTGTGGAGTACAAGTAATTCCACAAGACATGTCCTCTAAAGCAAATCTATATCCATTGCTTCAAAAATATTGAGAAGTTTGGACTGGATAGAGTATTTTTTTTTTCTATACGCTGGAATGAATGAGCCAGTGAACAAATGAAAGAAAGAATGGGTGCATGGCTGACCAACCAACAGACGTTATGGGGTAACCGTGAGTGTTAAGTAGGGTAACTATGCAGTTGTAAATTGTGGAACATGAAACTTTTGAGAGTGAAACAGGGCGCCTTTTATAATTACGGTGAGATGGCAGATATACACTTGCCCCGGGCACACTGGGACGTGTTTAAGTGGGTCCAAAGCCTGTGATGTGCTTAGCACACTGCCTGGCCCACAGAGTAAACAGCCAGTAACTGTTAACAGTTGTTGTTATTGACTTTGATAAAAAGTTGTTATTTTTTATAATGTTTTGTTAGCTTTCTCAAGCTTATATCTTTTCTTCCTAATGAAAACGTCATGGAACTAAGGCCAGATGTAAGCTAAATTCCAATGCTGAAAGAGCTAATAATACAGCCTCCAAAGATGCTTAAAAGAAAACAAAAGGAATTGCAAGAAAAACCTAACCTTCAACCAAGCTTCTAGTTCTGTGTTTTTTCAGCTCAGATGAGAAAAATCAGGCTTTACATGTCAAATAATATAGGTGAATGTCTAAGTGAAGAAAGGCTAGTGTAATTTCAAAAACAGAAAGTTAGCAAAGTAGTAGTAACTGAAACTCCCATTTCTACTTATTCATTTACTAGAGGCCCGGTGCACAAAATCATGCACTTGGGGGGTGTCCCTCAGTCCAGCCTGTGCCCTCTAGCAGTCCAGGAGCCCTTGGGGGATGTCTGACTGCTGCTTAGGTGGGAGAGGCTCCTGCCACCGCCACTGTGCTCACCAGCTGTGAGACCAGCTTCTGGCTGAGTGGCGCTCCCCCTGTGGGAGCACACTGACCACCAGTGGGGAGCTCCTGCATTGAGCGTCTGCCTCCTGGTGGTCAGGGCACATCTTAGTGACTGGTCGTTCTATCTTTCGGTCAATTTGCATATTAGCCTTTTATTATATAGGATTGAGACTTCCTGACTTTTTAAAAATCTTAATAAGACAGTCATAAAATTAGTCATTGCAAAGTTTACTTTTCAAGTAAAAACCTGCTGGTATTGATTGTAAGAGATAGTCCAGTGTGTTTGGGCTTGGACATATCCTTCGCTTGGTGTAGTTGCTCTTTGCTTAGAGAAGTGACTTTTCTGCAGGTTTAAGTGATAATGATGGCACAGTTTCCTCAGTTTAATATACAAGGGTGGGCAAAAGTAGGTGTACAGCTGTACATATGGAGAAATATATAATGGAAAAATAAATAAGAATAAATGTTAGTGTACTCAGGACTATAAACCTACTTTTGCCCACCCTTGTACATGCTACATCAGGTTTTAATGGATATATACCTTTGAGATCTGATAGCAAGTATTCTTTCCAGTTTCTTGGAATTAAGTACTTCTCCAGAGAAGCTGGTCTCAATTTGTGTGGGCTTCTCCGGCAGACGAGGTGGTCCTTGATCTCTCTGGTTTAGAAAAGTGAAGAACTACAGGTGTTTGTCTCATCCAAGGAGGCCCTTCTCCTCCCCCGCCTCTCGGACAGCTTTGGAACCCATTTCCACAGAAGGCACACTCTCATCAGGAACCTTTCTTACAAAGAACCAGATCCCACATTCTAGTTTTTTATTGTAGCTATAAAAAGCACTTGGTGATAAAATTAGCTGGACTGATTCCTTTACCTACTATCTCCTTTTGCAGAGGATGGGACCAATGATTGCCTCACTAAGTTGAGTATTTCAGGGAAACAAAGTACAGTTTTCTTTTTTTAATGTATTTTTATTTATTTCAGAGAGGAAAGGAGAGGGAAAGAGAGATAGATACAACAATGATGAAAGAAAATCAGTGATCAGTTGCCTTCTGCACACTCCACACTAGGGATCAAGCCAGTAATCTAAACATGTGCCCCGACCAGGAATTGAACTGTGACCTTGTGGTTTATAGGAGGATGCTCAACCCCTGAGCCATGCCGGCCAGGCTTATCTCCTTTTCTTGCCTAATTGCTTGGGCTGGGGCTTCCAATACTGTGTTGAATAAAAGTGGTGAGAGTGGGCATCCTTGTCTTGCTCCTGATCTTAGAGGAAAAGTTTTCAGCTTTTCACCATTGAGTATGGTATTGTCCTCTATGGCTTTTATTATGTTGAGGAAATATGAGTGTTTTAAATGGGAGGACAGGCCCTGTATTTATTCATCCTTAACCCCCCTCCAGCTGGCACAGTATTCCCCATATGGTTGGTGTTCACCTGATAGTTGATAAATGTGGACTTTATCTCCAGAATATGGGATTGACCTTCGCGTCCTAAGGACTGCCCCCTGCTACTCAGTGCCCCACACAC
>NW_005366075.1:586326-617676 GCF_000412655.1 Myotis brandtii | reverse complement strand
TTATTTTTTACAGAGAGGAAAGGAGAGGGATAGAGAGTTAGAAACATCGATAAGAGAGAAACATCGATCAGCTGCCTCCTGCACACCCCCCACCGGGGATGTGCCCACAACCAAGGCACATGCCCTTGACGGGAATCAAACCTGGGACCCTCCAGTCTGCAGTCTGACGCTCCATCCACTGAGCCAAACCAGTCAGGGCGATTTTGAGTTAATTTTTGTGTACCATGTAAGATAGTGGTCCAACACCATTCTTTTCCATGTGGCTTTCCAGTTTTCCCAGCACCACTTATTGAAGAAATTGCTATTTCTTCATTGTATATTCTTTCCTCTTTGGTCATAAATTAACCAACCATATATGCATGGTTTTATTTCTGGGCTCTCTATTCAGTTCCATTGATCTATGTGTCAGTTTTTATGCCAATACCATACTGTTTTGATTGTTATCACTTTGTAATATAGTTTGAAATCAGGAAGTATAATGCCTCAAGCTATGTTCTTCTTTCTCAAGATTGCTTCAGCTATTCAGTCTTTTGTGGTTCCACACAAATTTTAGGATTGTTTGTTCTATTTCTGTGAAAAAAATGCCATTGAAAATTTTTACACTGAACCTGTACATTGCTTTGGGTAGTATGAACTTTTTAACAATATTAATTCTTTCAGTCCACGAACACAGAATATCTTTTCATTTATTTGTGTCTACTTCAATTTCTTTTATGAGTGTCTTATAGTTTTCAGTGTACATAGATCATTCACTTTGTTGGTTAAATTTATTCTTAGGTATTTTATTCTTTTTGATGCAATTGTAAATGGATTTTTTTTTTCAATTTCTCCTTCTGATAGTTTATTAGTATATAAAAACTAGGGTTTTATATATAATATTATGTCATCTACAAATATTGACAGTTTTATTTCTTTCTTTTCAGTTTAGATGCCTTTTATCTCTTTTTCTTTTATGTGTGTGTGTGTGTGTGTGTGTGTGTGTGTGTGTGTGTGTTTTCAGAAAGAAAGGGAGAGAGAGGTAGAAACATCAATGATGACAGAGAATCATTGATCGTCTGCCTTCTGCATGCCCCACACTGGGCATGTGCCCCGACCAGGAATTGAACCGTGACCTTGTGGTTTATAGGAGGATGCTCAACCCCTGAGCCATGCCGGCCAGGCTTATCTCCTTTTCTTGCCTAATTGCTTGGGCTGGGGCTTCCAATACTGTGTTGAATAAAAGTGGTGAGAGTGGGCATCCTTGTCTTGCTCCTGATCTTAGAGGAAAAGTTTTCAGCTTTTCACCATTGAGTATGGTATTGTCCTCTATGGCTTTTATTATGTTGAGGAAATATGAGTGTTTTAAACGGGAGGACAGGCCCTGTATTTATTCATCCTTAACCCCCCTCCACCTGGCACAGTATTCCCCATATGGTTGGTGTTCATCTGATAGTTGATAAATGTGGAATTTAGGATTAACCTTTAGGTTTAACCTTTGAGTCCTAAGGACTGCCCCCTGCTACTCAGTGCCCCACACACTTTTGAGAACTGACAATGTTTTCCAAAGCAATTGCATCAGCACATTCCTATCAGCATTGTATAACCGTTCTGATTTCTCCACATCCTTGCCAATACTTGTTACTATCTAACTTTTTCTTCTAACCGTGACTTGTAGGTGTGAAGTACTATCTTATTGTGGTTTTTGTTTCTGTGTCTCTGATGATTAATGATGTCTAGCATATTTTCATGTGGTTATTGCCCATTTGGATATCTTTCTTAGAAAAATGTCTATTCATATTCTCTGTACATTTTAAATTAGGTTCCTTGTCTTTTTATTATTAAGGTGTTCTTTATTTATTTTTGGTACAAGTCCTTTATCAGACATATGATTCACAAACATTTTCTCCTACTCTCTAGGTTGTGTTTTCACTTAAAAAAATATATAGAGATAGAGATAGAGATATATAGATATATATACACTTTTTTATTGATTTAAGAGAGGAAGGGAGAGGGAGAGATAGAAACATCCATGATGAGAGAGACTCATTGATTGGCTGCCTCCTACACGCCCTCTATGGAGGATTGAGCCTGAAACCCCAGGCATGTGCCCTGCCTGGGAATCAAACTGTGACCTCCTAGTCGACGCTCAACCACTGAGCCACACCGAATGGGTCAAAATTGATTTTATTAATAATAGATGATTCACATATTGAACACTGGATCCATAAATGTAATCATTCACAGAAGTCAAGGCACTAATCAAAAGACAGGTGTTAATGTACACATTTTTCAAACTGTGTCTGAGAATATATAGAACAAAAATATTACAGTAGCCCCCAATTATTCATGGTTTCAGCTACCTGCAGTCAACCGCAGTCCAAAAAGATTAAATGGAAAGTTACAAAAGTAAACAATTCATAAGGTTTTAAATTACATGCCATTCTGAGTAGCATAATGAAATCTTCCCTTTGTCCACCATATTCACCCCACTTATTCTCATCACATAGGCATTGTATCATCTCTCATTATCCTAAGAAGGGTGAGTACAGCACAATAAGATATTTTGAGAGAAAGACCATATTCACATTAACTTATCACATATATTGTTATAATTGTTCTATTTTATTAATTTTTGTTGTTATTCTCCTACTGTGCCTAACTTTTAAGTTAAACTTTATCATTGGTATGCCTATGTAGGGGAAAAACATAGTATATATAGGGTTAGGTACTATCTGCAATTTCAGGCACCCACTAGGGGTCCTGGAACATACTTCCCGTAGATAAGGGAGGACCACTTACTGTACGAACTGTCAACCGATGACCATTGGCACCAATTCAGTGCCAACAGGAACCCCCAATTTGGGAGTGATGTGAAGAAGGAAACTTTATTCAGTGCGAAACCGCTCCACTGTGATACAGCAGAGCTGCGAGGCAGCCCCAGGGCCAGGCCCCTGGCAGGCTAGACAGTTCTGCTCTGCTCTCTGCAGGTTTGCGTTGTGCTGTGCTGGCCGGTCTGCCCCACTCTGCTTTGCCTTGTGCCATCTGTTCTGGCCTAGCCGGTCTGGTCCTCTCTGCTCCATCCAGACATTTTCCATGTTTCAGCTCAGCTGGAAAACAAACACAGTGCTCTGTTTTCAGTGGAAAGGGAACGTGCACTCTCAGAGCTAGAGGGGACCTCTGGACAGAAGTCTCTGTCTCTGGTCCCTGGTTTGTCCTCATACAAATAAGGCCTCCAAATCCTTGCAGTTTGATTGGTCCAAAAAGCACTGTCCTAGTTGGTCAGAATAGAGCCCTGCTCTCTGCAGATTTGCGTTGTGCTGTGCTGGCCGGTCTGCCCCACTCTGCTTTGCCTTGTGCCATCTGCTCTGGCCTAGCCGGTCTGGTCCTCTCTGCTCCATCCAGACATTTTCCATGTTTCCGCTCAGCTGGAAAACAAACACAATGCTCTGTTTTCAGTGGAAAGGGAATGTGCACTCTCAGAGCTAGAGGGGACCTCTGACAGAAGTCTCTGTCTCTGGTCCCTGGTTTGTCCTCAGACAAATAAGGCCTCCAAATCCTTGCAGTTTGATTGGTCCAAAAAGCACTGTCCTAGTTGGTCAGAATAGAGCCACTCTGGTTGGTCGGAGCTGCACAGCTCCGACTGGATGGGGAAAGCTTTAATCCTATTGGTTGAAATAGGACTCCGGGACCGCCTTACAAGGGCTGGCCCAGGTGGCAAAAACAGTGCTGCGGGCAGTTTAGTGCAGGCCTCTCTTTGAAGTGGCTTGTGTGAGAGGCCCCTGTGTAAAATGGCTGCTAGGCTCTGGCTTTTTGTTGGTTTGTTTTTTGTTTGTTTTTATTTGAGCCCAGTTAGCAACCAGGAGCCCTTCTTAGTCAGTGTCTTCTTTCTCGGGGTTCACATTACTTGCTGACTTGAGTGTAGAACTTCTGCAACTCTTATTTAAATTTGTAACTAAGCAGTACCTTTTAATTCAGATAGTTGATGGATCTACCATTTTACACTAGTTTTATTTTTACACTTGTTCATATTTATCTACTGTTCATTCTCAACAGCTCGTACCTTGGTGCTGCTGGGCATGGCTCAGCCACTGTGATCTAAAGGTGGAACTCACACGTCATGCAGATGGCTGCTCAGAGGGTTAGGAGTAGTGCTGCCTCTGAAGAGCTCTCACTGACACGAGCAGCTTGTCTAATGGTGCACATATTTATTTCTGTGGATCCTGAAAAAGATACGGTGTCATGACAGCAGTTCCGACACCGTCCCTGCTATTTAGGAAGGTAGGAGCCACTGAAGAGCCAAGTTCTCCCCTCTCACCTCAGAGCTCTCTGCCTCCTGGGGGGACCCTGGCTCTGTGATGGGGGCTCCAGAACCATCCCAGGCCAGAGCCCCCTCCTCTGAGCAGCACCCTCCACTCCCCTGCCTGCAGGGCGGGGAGACATGTAACCGGAGGCTGCAGACCAGCTATAGTGTCAGACCTCCTGATTCAGATCAGAGCTGTCAGTCCTGGTCCCTCTCTGACCTCAGTTGCCTTGTCTATAAATTAAGGATAATAATGGTCCCTGTTTTATCCCTGTGGGTTGTTATGGGGGTTAAAATACAGATAAAATGCTTACATCCTCCCAGGCAAGCCCTTAGTAAATGGTAGCAATGGCTTCTCCAGCCTCCCTGGGTGCTCCTCTGCCTCTGGCCCTTCAGCAGTCAGCGCGCTGTCCCCAAACACCGCAACACCGCTTTGCAGGAGCACCGGAGGCCACCACCCCGTGCGGCCTTCTGGTGGCGCTCCCTTCACAGCCGTCCTTCTGACTCCATGCTGCTGCATTCCCACTCCCTCTCCTCATCGACTCCACCTTCGCCTCCATCACTCATCAAAACAGTATTCTTGGGGAGGCCAAGGAGGGCCTGCGCAGAGCAGTGCTGTTCCCCTCCGCGTGGCCTCGCAGCTGTGCCAGCCCAGGCAGCCTGCCTCTGTTCCTCTGTGATACTGCTCTCTGCTTGCCTGTCTCCTCCTCCCGTCTGCAATCCTCTTCCTCCATGCCGTTGGCAGTGCTCAGGGCACAGGCCCGGCCCTCTGCTCCACACTCAGACCTCTCCCCGCAGAGTTCCATTCATTCTCTCGCCATTTCATACACCTGGCAGCGTCTCCTCCTCCCGTCTGCAATCCTCTTCCTCCATGCCATTGGCAGTGCTCAGGGCACAGGCCCGGCCCTCTGCTCTACACTCAGACCTCTCCCCCAGAGTTCCATTCATTCTCTCGCCATTCCATACACCTGGCAGTGCCCAGACCTCTCCCCAGAACTTCTGACTTAGATATTCGAGGACCTACTTCATACCTCATTTAGATTATGCTAAATTCACACATCCCAACTGAGCTCTTAGTTAATCCTTCCCAAGTCTTGTTACCGTCCCTTCTGTCCATGTGACTAAACGGTATGTCCATCCATCTCCTTACTCAGGAGACCTGGGGTAGCCATGGTTCCTCCCTCACCTGTTGCACCTCTCATCGAGCTCATTGCCAGTTTCTCTTGGTACAAAGTGCATTGCAGGTGCTCTCCACTCTCTCCCACGGCCACGGTCCCAGCCCCGCCAGCTCCTGCCGCCCTGCACACACGCTGGCCTCACTCAGCTCTTCATGCTGCAGAGCAATCTGGAAGGTCACCGCATGCTGGCACTTTGTGTAAATCCTGGGGCCAGAATAATCACAGAATAAGCCCGAAAACCTAACCTCGGCCTGTGGGACTGCACAGCCGTGTCACATGTCACCTGACCTCTGCCCTCGGGCTTCTCTTCCTCTGACCTTGCTCCTCCTTGTCTCAGCGCCACCACGGCTGCTGTTCCTCTGCTAGAAAGCTCTTCCTGCTGCTCTTCACCTCGCTAGCCCTGACCACCAGTCCTCACCCGAGCCTGCCCTTCCCTTCGTTGCCTCACACGCGTCACAGTGGCGTGTGTGAGGATGCACGCCTCCCGTGGGGCCCAGAACTGCTAAAGCTGCACGTTAGGGCTGTTTTGTTTTCACTGTTTGGTCTGCGCCTGGCACCTTGAGTTCCACACAGAAAGTGCTGAGTCATCTTTGACTGAATGACCACCAGCTCCTGCCATAAAGTACAACAGGGTGGGAGGTGGCGGGGGAATGGCAGCCAGAGCTCTGGCACCACAATAGAGGACATCCATCGTGTGGCCCCAGGTGTGCCGGGTGGTGCAGGGTTGGGGGCATGGTGGCAACGCTTCTTTGCCAGGTGTGGGAGGTGGGAGAAGGGGCTCCTGCCAGACTTCCCAGAAGAGTTGACGCTCAGGATGAGAATGCGAAGTTAGCAAGAGGGTCGGACGAGGCCAGCCCTCCAGCCCTCCCTTTCTCCTGCCTCTGTCTGTCCCTGCGACAGACCCTACAGAACTTCAGCTTCTAGTCTTGCCCCAGGGTAAATCCAGGACAAGGTCTACAGAGTTATCTGAGGGAGAAGAGAAGGAGAAACTATTAGAAATTGCTACCCTGTGTCTCCTGTCTTTCATTTCCTGCCCTGTACCCACTCCCTGGCTCCACGCCAGCTCCTGCAAAGAAATGGCCCAGAAGTGTTGGTGAAGGGAAGACATCGAAGGAGTTGTTGGGTAGTGAGGAACCTCTGTACCCCAGCGTATGTCTTGCTTATTAAAAACAGTGAACATCTTTGGAGGAACGTGGAAAACACTGTGCTGTCTCTGATGCCACCGGTGAAAGGCAACTTCAGAAAAGCAGGGCTGGAAGAAGACAGATAAGGCCTGACAGGCCCGCATAGGCCAGTGGCTCAGAGTTAGACAGATGTCCCCTCACGCTCTTCCCAGAAGGGGAAGTAGGACCCTTCGGACACACAGGAGGAGCCTCCAAAAAATGTTCCTGTAGAAACTGTGCTGCACAAATGGTTGCAGTCTATAGAGCATCATGCTATGGATCAGCTATGGATTAAAACAGGTCATAACCACCGTCTGTGAAATTGTTATTAAAGAAAAATACTTTCTAACTTTCAAGCAACAGATTTACAAATACAGTTACTGAATATTTACTAGGTGTCAAGCACTGTGTGAATCACTGTACATGTGTTGTTAATTGCATTTGATCCTTCTGACAACACTGTGAGAGAGATAGGCCCATTTTACAGATGAGTAAACTGAGGTTTAGAGGGTAAGTCACTTTCCCAAAGTCATACAGTTAGTAGGTGGTAGCCCTGAGAGTCAGACCCACTTTCAGGCATAACTATTTTTAAATTAGAGGCTGCATGTACCTGTACCTTAAGGCAGCAGTTCTCAACCTGTGGGTCACGACCCCTTTGGCGGTCGAACAACCCTTTCACAGGGGTCGCCTAAGACCATCCTGCATATCAGATATTTACATTACGATTCATAACAGTAGCAACATTATGAAGTAGCAACGAAAATAATTTTATGGTTGGGTCACAACATGAGGAACTGTATTTAAAGTGCTGGAAGGTTGAGAACCACTGCCTTAAGGCCTCTACCCACCTCATTTTTTCACTCTCTCTCTTCCATCACTATACATTTGTTTAACCTTTTTGAAAGCTTTCCTTTTTTTTCCCTTTGAGCATTTCCCTAGTTTCTTAAATTGAAGCGGAAGCACATTCACATTATTTTGTAAATACATACTTGGTCACTATTCATTGATACTATAAATATTAACTGCTGCTGTGACCATGAGGAAAAGAGTCACAGATTGGGTTCATTTTTGCATTTTGAACTCTCTTAATCTCCTTTTTTCTGTAACCCGTTTCTATTTAAAATTTCTTCCCTCCTGAAAGGAAGAAGATCTCTCTCCCCAAGTCAGCGGTCGTCTGCCTCTGGCTCCGACACCTTCCCAGCCTTGAAAGAGCAACACTGCATCTTTTTGAAAAGCTAATCTTCAGTGAGAGAAATTCTCTGAGAAGGACCGAACGCTTCATGAAAGAGTCATTGCTGGTACGTGCCTGACTTTGATGAGGAGAAAAACCCTTAAAGAAGATGCTGAGTATCATTTATCATTTCATTTAGTCAGAGCAAGGGGGAAAATGCAGGGTATTCCCCCAAAAATGTACACACCTTGAATAATTATTGATTCCAATGGATTAAATCTGAAAAGAAAGAAACATCAGTTGAGCTATCAAAAAATGTATGTGTATACATTGTTTATATACCCCACATAAACAAAAGAGCAACTGCTACCTTTTGAAATAATGATGTATTTACATTTTATTTTAAAAATACCTAACATAGGAGTCTTTTCTGCATATTTAGAGCATATTTCAAAAATATGGAGAAATTCAAGATTTATTGGATTGCTGTACCTTATAAGGCATATTCATAAGACCTGACATGTGGACAACAACTTTTTAAATACAGTATTTCTTATTTCCACATGAAAAATAAGTTTTAAAAATAAAGATTTTAAGAACCAGAGGAGGAATCAATTAACAATGAAAAACTTTCAAAAATAAACATTTAGCTCTTCACTAGAGGGAAAAAAAATACTCCAGAGACACAAAACAGAACTCCAGGAAAATGGCTTAAACAATGAAAACAACTAAGAATTTTGTAAGTTTTCTTTGGGCATAAGCCTGCCAGGCTTGAAAGCTGGCTCTGTACAGTGGCCGCCTTGTTCTCCGGCCTCAGGCCTGGGCGGTGAGGCTGGGGCGCGTCAGGCGGGCCTCAGAACCTGGCCCGTGGCAGGCAGCTCTGGAGGAAAGACTCGTGCCCCCTGAAGAAACAGTTCAGAAACTACAAGGAGGTGCCGTGCTCAGGGACCCCGGTGGCTCTACATGCTTTCTCCCTCGCTCTGGGAACGGGGGATACAGCACAGAGACCGCCTTCTTTGTGCGGATGGGAGCATGAGTTCACAGCTTAGGTTGGTGGCCAGGAACCTGGGCAGAGTGCTCATCCTCCCCAGGAAGCTGGGACTTGGGAGGCGAGAAGCTCTGTGCAAGGCATGGTCTGAGGTTGGCTGAGTTTAGGCAACGCCCATCTCTCAGGCACTTTCTCTTTGTCAAAACATTTGGAACATCCTGTTTTCTTTCTTTGTCTTTCAAATTGGAGGCTGCATAAGGGAATCATAATTGAATCAGCTGCCTTCTTCCTCTATCTGATTTCTCCTTTTAGGTCCCAGTCATTCCCGCCAGCGGGTGGGTGTGCTTGCCCATGTCCATGCTCAGCTTTGTCCAGTGTCCTTGGCTCCTCTCTGCCTCCTCTTTGTGGGTCCTCGCAGGTGGCTGAGGGTAGTGTTACAGTCATCAGTAGCCATGCTGCTTTCATCCATAAGTTAGGTGGCCCAAAGTGAACCCAACTGATTTGGAAACTTAAATTGTTTGATTTCAGGGGGGTGGGTGGGGGTGCGTGGAGAGAAAGAAGGAAGGAAGATAGGTATAGACTGAGAGAGCCCTGGCTGGTGTAGCTCGTCTGGTTGGGCCTCGTCCCATGCACCAGGAGGTTGCCAGTTCAGTTCCCGCTCAAGAGCACATGCTCAGTCCCCAGTAAGGGGTATGCAGGAGGCAGCCATTCATTCTCAAATCGATATTTCTGTCTCTCTCCCTCTCTCTCTCTCTCTCTCTCTCTCTCTCTCTCTCTCTTAATATATTTTTACTGATTTCAGAGAAGAAAGAAGAGGGAGAGAGAGATAGAAACATCCATGAGAGAGAATCATTGATTGGCTGCCTCCTTCATGCCCCCTACTGAGAATCAAGCCCACAACCCAGCATGTGCCCTTGACTGGAATTGAACCCAGGACCTTTCAGTCTGCAGGCCACCGCTCTATCCACTGAGCCAAACCAGCTAGGGCTCCTCTCTCTTGAAAAATCAATAAACTATTCTTTTTAAAAATGTTTAAAAAGAAAAAGAAAACCAGCTCTTTGACTTAAAAAATAAAAATAAAAGTCTGAGAGAGCCCAAACAGGGATTTCACCATTCAAAAGACTTCATGTTAAGGTGAGAAATAAGAATGTGCCTTATATAAAAATAATTACAATAAAATTCAAAGTAAACAAAGGCTTTAAGAAGCCCCTAGCACCCTATTCCAAGCACTACCTTCATTATCCGGGAATCTCTGTTTCTAACCTAAATGAACATGCTCTAATTTAATTTTCTCTGGTCCTTTTTCAGTGGCTATTTCCTTGCTTTCAGGTTCTTTATTAAATTTGCTTGTCTTCTCTCTGTAGAAGAATTCCAGTTCCATTGAATTTTCTGATTTGGCTTGAATCTGCACCCTTTCACTGGTCCTTGTGGTGGTTCTCTGAACCGTCTCCATGCCCCTCTTACCTGTGGCCATCAGGCCTGAGCAACACTTCCGCACGCGCAGATACTGCAGCGAATGGGGAGAGGGAAAGCAGGCACTCCCATAAACACCGCATCGTATAACCTTCCGGCTCCGGTTTATCATTTAATATAATCTTCCCCGGGGCAGCAGCTTGGAAGTCAGTCCATGCACAGAAGCATTTATCGGATGATGTGTAGAGAGTCAGAGCTTCCATCATGGTTAAAGGGAAATTCCAGAGGGTGTTATTTGGCTTAATTTATTGTGGCATTGGCAGGATGTGACCTCTCTGTGCCTTGTGGGTCAAGGAGGCAATGGCAGTACAGAGCTGATTAGAGGGGGCGGCTCTCCTCAGCCATGCTGGCCTTCGATGCCAGAAAACCAGGCCGGCTGGAATACGCGTGTGACGTGGCTGAGTGATTAGAGGGTAACCTGAAGAACGTGCTTCCTAATTGCATCATCTGACTCATGTATCGCCGCGCAGCATCTTGGTGCAGTGACAGGCCCGTGCGGGGGTATGAGAGGCCTGGGAGGCTCAGGTAGCCAGGCGGCTGCGCTTTCCTCCGGAAGAAATGTGATGCCTATTACATTAGAGTTGGATTCTGAGAGTAATTAGAGTGTGATGGTCTACGTAACTCGTGTTTTATATGGAGCATTGTTAATTATGTTTCCGTCTCTTGGGACTATGCAGAATTAGCCCTGGAAATTCTGTAGTTGCCAAAATGTTGGGGGGAAAAGTGCGGTACAGCTTGTACAAAGTGAAATGATCTCCCCAAATGTTCTTTGGCCTTTAAGAGACTCCGAGGCCTGATATGTTCCATTAAGACTGTGAATAATAAGGCACTAATTGAATGTCACCTGAATTCTAACTGCATGTTTATATGCATATATGACTTCTAAAGTAAAAATAAATTCACTTTTGAGGCTCACCGCTAGGCTGGACGGCCCCCAAGTACATGGCCACCTGTCACAGTTTGTGGCTCCTACTAGTAAGTCACAGTATTAAACTTAGTTTGTCATTTACTGTGCAGACTGACACTTTTTAAAAGCAGATGGTCTTTCCTAGCTGAAATCAATAAAAGTATTTATTTTTTAAAAGTCCTCTCTGATCTCAATAAAAATATATTTTGAAAGAATAAGAAATAAAATCAGATGGTCTTGTGTTTCCCGTGACAGTACAGGCACCGGGAGACCATAATGCATAGCTTCCGACCTGACCTTAAAGACTGATTTCACCAAATGCAGTGAAAGCCACTGGATAATGACACAGCTTTCTTGACGTCTGGTTTCCAGAAAGGCTATTGTTTATACCCCACATTTGAATGGGAAGTGCTGGCTGAGTAGCGAGAGTTAGAAACATCGATGAGAGAGAAACATCGACCAGCTGCCTCCTGCACACCTCCCACTGGGGATGTGCCTGCAGCCAAGGTATATGCTCTTGACCGGAATCGAACCTGGGACCTTTCAGTCCGCAGGCTGACGCTCTATCCACTGAGCCAAACCGGTCAGGTGACGCAGCTTTCTTGATGTCTGGTTTCCAGAAAGGCTATTGTTTATACCCCACATTTGAATGGGAAGTGCTGGCTGAGTAGCAGGTGGCACTGTGCTTAGCTGCCTTGCTGCACGCCAAGGCCGAGAGGTACCCTGGTTTCCATGCCCTCCCTCTGCTCCTCACTGGCAGGCCTCCCACACCACCTGCCTCACGCTGGTGAGCAGAGCAGCCACTTCACCTCCCCAGGACAGACTTGCCCACCAGAGTACAGGATCTCAGGAGAGTAGAGAGGGGAAAAGGAGGCAGGGGTGGTTTTTGTTTTTGTTTATTCAGATTTTAAATTAAATAATACTCCTCAAAAAAATACCCCTTGTATTCTCTCCTACCTGAAAGTCTTCACAGCTCAGTTAAAATTAGTTCTTTATCCCAAGTATGTCTTGATTTAACTGGGGTGGGGGGGAAAGGGGGAGAGGGATTAGTTCTTCATCTAATAAGAGCTTAAGAAATAAAAAAACATGTCGCCTTGATGTTAGGTAGGATACCTTCTTGTCTTCATTCTCCAGAAAGCAATGGTAGCCACTTCAGAAAAAAAAAAAAGAACTCCCTTTACACAAAATTCCAAACACAATTTTCCTTTAATAAAAGATCACGTTGAATTTAGCTCCACATCCTGGGTTATGTCAGTTGTCTGTGCTTAAGTAATTCTTATTAATGCCCTAGGGTTTTCTTTTCCTGCTTTTTCATTAGCAGTCTTTTAAGCATTTCTTTTCTCAGTTCTTTAATGTGATGCATGTAATTTAAGAAATGCTGAAGTAGATAATTTAGCAGTGGTCGAATAGGGAAGTGCGGTGGCGGCCTATACTTGTGTCTGCCTCTCCCACAGTAGTTGCACTTTCCAGTGTCCACCTCAGGGGGGCACCAGATCCCCCAGCATTGTTTCTGTGAAGAAAAAGGCGCAGATTGCAAATTCTGTTTTCACTGTTGGGGATGAAGGACTTTTCAACCAGAGATGAAGGGAGAGAGAAAAATTTAAAAATAAATAATAAAAACAGGGCAGGGGTCGACCTGGGAGTCATTGCCACTAAGAGGCTGAGCTGAGAAGCAGCAGGGGGCTGAGGAGCTGTCTGCCCGCTCAGGCTGCACCAGCTCACTGGGCAGAGGCCACTGGGCCAGGCTAGGAGAGTGACTTCAGACTTGCGGGATTTTGTTGAGCATCTTGAACGCATGCCTGTGTCTGAATGCTCTGAGAGAACACGGGTAAATTTAAAACACAAAAGTACATTTGGTACTTGTTAAGTTTTGGGGGTTTTTCTTGAAGCCTAGAAATGACAGATTTATCACTAATTAAACAATAATTGTATTATGGAGTACTGAAAAAAGTTGCTTGTAGTATAAACAACATCTGGTAAAGATTACAAAGAACGAATATTTTTCCATCTCAAATTTATTGAAAGAAACTTGAATCTTTTCAAACAAAATAGATCCTAAAAATGTAAAAGGGATATTTATAGTCTTATGTTTAGTACAGTCAAACCTCGTTTCTCGAACTTCTCCCATCTGGAACAGGTCAGTTCTCAACCAAGTTGTTCACAGAAAAAATGTCTCCATTGTTGAACCAGACTTTGGTTTTCGAACTGACAGCCCTTTCAAGCTGATACCTCAGCATGACAGAAAGCATCTCTCAGACAACAAATAGAGGACAGAATGCTTTGGTTGCTGGAGAAATTCATGATTAGCACAATTTTAAAACATAAAGAGGCCATCAAGAGTGCTAGTGTTGCTAAGGGTGCCACAAGGATCACAGGCAATTGAAGAGCTCAGAAGCTGTTGTTGATGGGGATAAAGGAAACAGTTAGCTAGTGACAGCGTTTCGGAGGCAGCGATGAGTGAACAAGCAAAGATGCTGCACACTGACCTGAAAGACACCCCTGGACCGAGTGCTGGGAGGGATTCGTTTAAGGCCAGTAGGAGGTGGTTCGATAATTTTAACAAAAGTGTTTGTTTATAGATCAAACAGTACATTAGACATGCACTGTGTATAAGAAAGGTTAAAAACAGGGAATCATTTGGGGTCTGGAACCTATTAATTCAATTTACATTATTTCTAATGGGAAAAAATAATTCCGTTTTCGAACAAATTGGTTCTCAAACAGCCTTCCCCGGAACAAATTAAGTTCCAGAACCCAGGTTCCCTGTATTTTAAAAGTAGAAAAGGAGAAAATGGCATAATAAAAAAAATACATATTTATAAAGATCTTACTTTACATGATAGAAGTGAAGGTTTTATTTAAGTAGATTTTTTTAAGCCAAATTATTTTGAACTCAATAAAGGGGTTTACTGTTGAATTTTATGAAGAATCCTCTTTTAAGAAGAGAGTTGTTTTTTTGTTGATTTTACAGAGAAAGAGGGAGAGAGAGAGAGAGAGAGAGAGAGAGAGAGAGAGAGAGAGAGAGAAAGAAACATGGGTTTGTTGTCCCACCTATTCATGCATTCATTGGTTGATTTTTGTATGTGCCCTGACTGGGGATCAAACCCGCAACCTTGGTGTGTCAGGATGCCACTCTAACCAACTGAGCTACCCAGCCAGGGGGAAAGGTATTTTTTGATGACTATGAAAACAGTTTAATTTATATACATATATTAACACAAGGGCCTCTCAAAAGAGTCATTTACACAGTGGGACAGGATTGCTGGTTGGTGGGTAAACTGGAGGGAAAGCTTCTAATCAGTCATTCTTTAGAAAAAAGGCCATTCTTGAGTTAAATATTTAAACTACATTAAAATAGGCTATGAAAGAGGGTCTTTTCCAGGCTTCCTGAACTTCAGCTGCTTATCTCTCACGTGCAGTTTCCCTTTTTATTTCTTAGGAAAAAATGTCTATGAAGGGTGATCAACGAAAAGGCTTTAGAATTTTTTTTTGTTAATCCTCACCCAAGGATATTTTTATTCCACTGACTTTTAGAGAGTGGAAGGGAGGGGGAGACATCGATGTGAAAGAGACACATCAATTGGTTGCCTCCTGCACACGCCCCAACCAGGGCCAGGGAACAAACCTGCAACTGAGGTATATGCCCTTGACCAGGAATCGAACCTGAGACCCTTCGATGTGAGGGCCAATGCTCCAACCACTGAGCGTAACGACCAGGGCTTCGTTTCCTTGCTGCCTTTTTATTTTTTATAAGAGGCATTGCGTTTTGTCTGTGAATTACATCAAATCATAGTAAAATTTCCCTCTCGTGTGTATTCTCTTCCCCTGCCCCACCCATACTCTTTCTCTTGCGCACACATACACACACAATCAGAAAATGATAGAAGGCAAGATTTCTTCTTGATGATTCTGTTCTTTCATGTTCTCAGGCCTCCTTTAAGTGGCAAGTGGCTTGTAGTGGTCACTGCTGAGCCAGGATGAGAATAACAGGAGACACTGAGGGCAGAGAGCAAGCACTGGCGTCATTTGTACAGTTCACAGTCCAAATGACTGCTGGACTCTCCCTCACCTCTGCCCACAGCCCCGGCCCCGCGGGCACAGCCACTCGGTCCCTGTGCATCTCTTCTGTGCTGGCTTTGTCTTTCCTTGAGTTGTTGAGGTAGGAGGTGAGGGCAGAGGAAAGGTAACCAGTGCAGTTCTGGGAGCTGTGGGAGATAAGAAGGGGTGCACAGCCCACAGAAAAGCTGGTCCATGAGAAAGGAAGCCAGTGTCCAGAGCTCCCCATCATCCTCGACTGTTCATCCCCCAGAGTTTAGTGAAAGGACTGGGGCAGTGAGAGGAGGCGGGAGAAGGGCAAACCTCGTGTTATGGATGGCCTCCTGGTGACGTTTCCCAGACTGGAAATCATGTGTACATGGACATCGCCAGGCCAGATGGGGAAGAGAAGAGCGGGAAGGAGCCGATTTTGGTAGGATGGAGAAAACATGCCAAAGGATGGGCTCCAAGGAAGTTCTGTCTTTCCTCATTTTTACAGGGAAGATGCGAGCCTGGGTTGTGGGGCTTCAGAGCGTGGGTCTGGGCTCTGGGCTGCTGCGGGGATTGTGGGTGTTACGGTGGGTCCCATTTTAGCAATCAGACAGGACACAGAGGGTTAAATGTTTGCCTCTTCCCTCACACGGATGCTGTAAGGAGTCAGGGGGAAGTGATGGCTTCCAAGGAAGCATAAATTAAGACTTTCATTCTATTTGGAGGATTCCCTTGATAAGAAAAGCAGCTTAAGTTCGCTTTTGTGATTTGATGTCACTGGAACGCATGCCTGGCCTGTGAGCACGCTGGGCTGATGAGGGGACTCAGTGACCCTGAAATTATGTGCGCGGGAAGTGTGAAGAGTCTCATTCTAAAAGCCATCAGTCAAGGCCAGGGATGAGAAAAAGCTGTTCACAGCTCTGGGGCGGCAAGGGAGACTGGTTTCAAAATAAAAATTTCTGCCCCTGCTGCCTCAGCAGAGCCCCCCTGCCTCCTGGCATCTTATCCATTTTAAAAACTAAACACGTTGTGGCAGCAGGTTGCGAGCAGCCGAAGGTCTGAAATACTTGGATAGCAAGAAAGTGAAGAGGCAAGTGCACTTCGTGGAGCGAGCAGGCGGGTTCCACCCAGCCGGGGGGCATTTACGACATGGATTGAGCTGATTTGCTAGAACACATTGCATAAAGGAAACGCAGGTCCAAGCTCTCATCTTCTTTTAATAGATTGAGTTAGAACTTCCCTGCTTCTCCCTTTGATTTCCGTGGTAGTCCTGTTCTACACCCGGGTCATCCTTTCTTTGCCATTTGGGACACTAGTGATTAGTATCCAGTGGTGTCTACTAGCATCACATTTATAGAGCGGCTCTGGAGTGGTCAGAGGCTAGAACTCTGGGACAGCAGGAATGTCCTGTTTTACCATTGAATTTGGTTTTCCACCGGCGCATTTTCAGGCTCTGCCTGCCTGTGCGCACACGGCAGTGGCTTCATCTTCAGCACTCATATTCAGGAGGCACGTGGTCTGTGTGTGAATCCCAAAAGCTGTTCGGGCAAATTTGATGAATCACTTTTCTTCCAGACATGCACTTTGCTTTTTCCTTCTTGTTTGACTTTTCCATTCTGAATACATAGAAACTTTTATGATATTTTCTGGGCGTATATCCAGTAACCTGTTAATAACTGTTATTATTTACAGTGAAGCTGAAAAGCAGCGTGATTAACTGAGATCAAAACCAAGAAATAACCCGCCTCTCTTCTGTTGAGACATGGTTCTGCAAGCCAGTTCCTGAGCACATAATGGATTTATCTGTGGACATTGTTAGTTGGTTTCTTTTAGAATGCACATCAGTAGAGGGTTATGGAGCATGGGTTCTCTACTTAAAGAGTAGAGATTTATAATTTACAAATCCCAAATCTCTTCAAATAATTAAAAGGGAATCATCCATCACTTTAACAAGTGGGGATGCTCTTGCCCCGGCTTTCCGTGGCAGCCTGCAGTGGCGGTGTGAGAACACTAGGTGGCACACGTTCAATGTTGCAACTCAAAACGCCTGCGCAGAATCCACAGTGAAAAAGAAAGGCTGGGTGTATCTGTCCAATTTTCCCAACAAAGCTACATTCTCCACAACTAAGGATAGTTCCCCTCAAATCAGTGGCAACCTCTGTTAAATTTCTTGTATTTTGTTATGGGGGGAGGGGGGGAGAATGTGCATGCATTTGTGTGTACATATACATTTTGTTAATGTCAGAGAGGTTGTACAATACATTCTGCAGTTTGCTTTGTCATCTTGGGAATATTTCCATATCTGCATATTCAGGTCTTCCTCATTCTTTTTAATCACTGCCTTGTACTCCATCATAGAATTTAATTTCTTGATGGACACCTGGCTTGTTTTCAGTTTATACTGTACAAGCAATGCTACAATGAGCATTCTTATACAAATATTGTTATTAATCATTGCAAGTATATGCATAGGGCACATTTCCAGCAATGGGATTGCTAAGTCATAGGACACCTACCTACACTTAAATTTTAATAAATATTGTGTAATTGTTCTCAGAGAAGAATCTACCAGTTTATGCTTCCAACCAAAGCATATGAGAATGTTTCCCTGCATTCTTATTAGAACTGCTATCCTACTTAATTTTTTTGCTCACCTTATAAACGAAACATTTTATTTTGATGTATTTCTTCTACAAGATTAAGCAGACTTTTATATTTACTGACCCCTTGTATTTCTTGTTTTCTAAATTTCATATTGCTATCTTTATTTTTATATCAAGTTGTATGATGTTTTATTCATTATGAGATTTTGGAAATTAAAGAAATTAGTCATGCTGCAAAACCTGTTTCTTATGGTGTGATCTTTGACTTCTTTTTGAGGGCTCGGGTGGTATGATGACGTTTTTAATACTTTTGTAAGCAAATGTATCAATCTTTTTAATGACTTCTGAGTTTGGGGTATACCTGCAAAAACTTGTTCTAATTCCTATTAACTCGCCATCTATGACTGAGGCTCTCTTAACCACCATCAAACTAACCTACTCAGTACTGACACTTGTCTTCCTGTTGTGTGCTCCCCTGGCCACTGTGGACTGTTCTCAGTCATGCCGGAACTCTTCTAGTTTCAGCAATTAAGTTGTAAGCTTACGAAAACGAAAATCGTGTTTATTTGCTAACCTGCATATGCAAATGTGTTTGCCTTTACTATATTTATGTATTACATAAGCCAATGAAATGTGAGTGTGAAAAGGAAGAGAGGGTGGGGTGTTTGCAAAAAGCCTTAGAACTCATTAAAACTTTATTCTACATTTGTAATACCTTAACAAATAAATAAAGTAAAGATTTAAAAAATAAAAATAAAAAAAAGAAAGGCTGGGGATAGGCACCATTCTCTACTCGGCGTGATCAGAAAGCTTGAGGGATGAAGCACACCCTTTCTTCTTTTTCTCTTGGGGCAGGTGGGGTATGAGAAAGATATTTCCCAAAACTATGACACCAGGAAATTCCCTGCAGAGCCTAACCCACTAACACTGGGTGCTACTACAAATACCTGATTTAGAACACAAGTGACATTTCATCTGGCCTAATCTCATGCTCTGATGTCTGCCCAGGAAGATACAGAACCTGGGTCAGGCCTGCTAATGCCTCACCTAGGCCACGTTTAAACCATCAAAACTGTCACAAAAATATTTAGGTAATAAATTAGATCACTTCCGTCATTTGAGATGATGGTATGTTAAATTTTGTATTAACCCTCTTTTCATCCTAAATAATTTAAACTGCTGCATTCATGGTGCACTGAGCTATGACATTACTTAGTCCATCATGGCAGTGGTCACTGCTTTCCTCGGTATACACATTTGTAATACCTTAACCAATAAATAAATTAAAGATTTTAAAAAAAAAAAAAAAGAAAGGCTGGGGATAGGCACCATTCTCTCCTCGGCGTGATCAGAAAGCTTGAGGGACGAAGCACACCCGTTCTTCTTTTTCTCTTGGGGCAGGTGGAGTATGAGAAAGGTATTTCCCAAAACTAGTCATATCACGCAAACTGTGACACCAGGAAATTCCCTGCAGAGCCTAGCCCACTAACACTGGGTGCTACTATAAATACCTGATTTAGAACACAAGTGACATTTCATCTGGCCTAATCTCATGCTCTGATGTCTGCCCAGGAAGATACAGAACCTGGGTCAGGCCTGCTAATGCCTCACCTAGGCCACGTTTAAACCATCAAAACTGTCACAAAAATATTTAGGTAATAAATTAGATCACTTCCGTCATTTGAGATGATGGTATGTTAAATTTTGTATTAACCCTCTTTTCATCCTAAATAATTTAAACTGCTGCATTCATGGTGCACTGAGCTATGACATTACTTAGTCCATCATGGCAGTGGTCACTGCTTTCCTCGGTATGAAACCATGGTGACCTCAGCACCTAATAGGCGGGAACGGGAAGAGCCCGCCCAGGTCTGACCTGGAGGTCCTTCTAGGCCAGTGATGGCGAACCTATGACACGCGTGTCAGAGGTGACATGCGAACTCATTTTTTTGGTTGATTTTTCTTTGTTAAATGGCATTTAAATATATAAAATAAATATCAAAAGTCTTCGTTTTACTATGGTTGCAAATATCAAAAATTTTTATATGTGACACGGCACCAGAGTTAAGTTAGGGTTTTTCAAAATGCTGACACGCCGAGCTCAAAAGGTTCGCCATCACTGCTCTAGGCCCTGTGAGGTCAGACTCATTACCAACACTGGCTGCACAGGTAGCTCCGTGTCCTCACTGCAGCGTGCTGGTGGCTGCACGGGTAGCTCTGTGTCCTCACTGCAGCGTGCTGGTAGGAAGTGTTTTACGTTTGTCCACGATACTGGCTCCTTTCTTCTGGATCATAGGGGCTTATTGCAGAAAATGTGGGGCATACCTGAACCCGAAGAGAAAGTAAAGCATGCCTGTAACCCCTTGCCCAAGGAGAACCACTGTTTGCATTTGTGTGCAGGGTTTTGTCCATTTCTTCTAACCCAAAGGACTGGGCCCATTTTCTAGGCACCAGCAGTTCCAACAACTCCTTTGCCTGATAATAGCCAGATGTTACTGATGAAATGCTTCTGATGTTTTACTGTCTCCTGGTCTTTCCTCCAGCCCCAAGCAGCCTGCCACCCTGCCATCTTCAGAATTGTTGATGAAATGTTCAGGTAAATGTTGCGCTATTTCTGCTAATAATTGGTTTAAAAATGCTTAATTTTCAAATATAAATAAAAACATTCTGGGGTGATCTCTGGGTGTGTCATGGGGTAATTAGTTTCTGATCCCATCTTACCCTCTGAGCTTTTTGGTAAAACCCAAATGTCAGTGTAAATTTAAAAGACAATGCTTAAGAATTAAGATAATCTTCTTTATTTACCCTTTTGAAATTCTAATAATAATGGTAGAAAAGAGTTGAACTAGATTTTAAATAAATACTCGTAGCACTTTTCTCAGCTCAAAATAAAGTGTAGCAGTGTGCTCCCTTCACCACACGAGGGCTGACCAATCTTTTTAAGGGATTTTTTAAGCTAAGGAAAAACAAGAAGAATAAGTAATAAATGCTTTCTTAACAGAGCTCTTCTGAAAGTTAAAATCAGCTATGTGAGTTATCTTATAACACGTTGATTTTTATTGGGCAAACCAGAGTACTTCCTCGAAGTGCAGTGATTCACAGGTGCCAAGAGAGGATGCACTAGCCCAGTGATGGCGAACCTATAACACGTGTGTCAGAGGTGACAGGCAAACTCATTTTTTTGGTTGATTTTTCTTTGTTAAATGGCATTTAAATATATAAAATAAATATCAAAAATATAAATCTTTGTTTTACTATGGTTGCAAATATCAAAAAATTTCTATATGTGACACGGCACCAGAGTTAAGTTAGGGTTTTTCAAAATGCTGACACGCCGAGCTCAAAAGGTTCGCCATCACTGCACTAGACACAGGTTAGGGGATGCTGCAGCTGTGGGGGACGACCTCTCTGGGAGCTGGTCTCAGGAAGGGTCTCCAGCTTCCCCGGAGCAGCTGGCCCAGGTGCCAGCCCTCCTCCCCACCCACACGCTCAGCCACAGAGCAGCAGACCCTGGGAAAGGAATGTTCACACAGCAAATAACCCAGCAAATAACCGAGACATACCAGCTTTAAGCTAAATAAGCATAGAAATAAGTCAGGATGCTGTTTTTATTTTTATTTTCTTTTAGTCTTTATTGTTGAAAATACTACATAGGTTCTCCATTTCCCCCATTAACCTCTTCCAGCCCGCTCCGTCCTCCCTCCGCCCGGGATGCTGTTCTTAGTTTAAAGCTAGCAGAGTTTGGGCTGCTTTTCTGTTTACACATAAGAAAAGTTGGTTGTATGGAAAGAAACCAGCTCCACGCAGTCTTCCGCCACTTGGGTGGATGGATTTGTTGGAGCCATTTCCCCCTTGGGCAGCTCTTTCTCCACTTGAAAAAGCAAAAGGCCAGTTGCTGCTGCGTGTCTGGGCATACAGTGTGCACATGCTTGCAAAGCACACCCAGGCCTGTGTGGGAAGGATGTGCAGGCTTAATGATTTAAAAACGCAGGAGGCGAATGCTGCACGTTCCAGCCTTTAGAAAAGGGGGAGAGATTCTCCTGCTTCCACACAGGCACTGCCGCCGGGGAGGGAGTTGCTGCTGCAGCGAATGGCCCAGAAGTGTCTGCACTCTCCCCTCCACAGTTTAGGCTTGCGTGTTAGCAGATCACCATTCAATGCCTGTGCCCCGCCATTGCCCACTCAGGTACGCGCTCCTGGAAACCGACGGAGCCCCAGAGGTGCTGGCCACCCTTCAAGTGTTTACGTGCTGCTTTGTAGAAGCTCTGGAAAAAGAAGACAACCAGGTTCGTTATCCTGCACAGATTATTCATTTACCCAAAGAAAGGAAAGCTGCTCAGAGGATGTGGTTCATCACCAGAAAGGAGCATTTTATTTTCAGTGACTTTGATAAGACGGTTTGCTCACAAAGAAAGCTTCCAAGTGTATGCCCAGCAAAGGTAAAACTATGCTATATAATAAAAGGGTAATATGCAAGTCGACCAAACTGCCAAACAATTGGTCGCTATGATGCATTAAGACGCTCGATGCAGGAGCTGCCCCCTGGTAGTCAATGCACTCCCACAAGGGGAGCACCATTCACCCATGGGGAGCAGGCCTAAGCCATCAGTTGGACATCCCCCGAGGGCTCCCAGACTGCAAAAGGGCACAGGCAGGGCTGAGGGACCCCCCTCCCTCCCAAGTGCACGAATGTCGTGCACCGGACCTCTAGTTTTAATTGAAAGTAACAAGGTAGTTCCTGTCGGCCCTGCGCCCAGAAGCATTTACTCACTGTGTGGCAGAGCCCTGCCGTGCCACCCTGCGCGAGCTGTCTGCCCAGCGGACTCCACCCCTCCCAGGCCAGCAAGAGGCATTCTGGGGTCTGTACGGCATGTGCTAAGAAGGAATGCCACTTACTACAAAGCAGTTCTGGACATTCTTAATTATTAGAGTTTCCATTCCATTGAGACCCAAATGTGAATTGGATTCCAAGAGAGAAAGGAAGTAGTGAGGGTGATAAGGGAAGACTTGAATAATTGTAGGGGAGGAGCTAGAAATGGCCGGACGAAGGGGTGGGAGTCGGACACCATCGGCAAGCAAGGAGCCAGGCCCAGGGCCTGCAGGAAGACCTGCTCTGCAGGGCTCCATCCACAGAGACCAGGCAGCGCTGGCCAGGACCGCTGACCAGTGAGTGACCCTGGAAACAGGGCCCTCTCCGCCTGAGGGCTCTCGCCTTTGGGCATTTTACCAGCTGTGCTGTGTGGCGTTCCGCCTGTTCAAGGACCTGGGCCTGCTTCCCGGAGGGAGGCCGTCCGGTCCCTGATGCTTCCAGCACTTGGACCTAGCGCTCAGGTTTATCATTGTTGTTTGAGGCAATGACAAGTATTTCTGATGTATCTTTTCCCATCATCTCTTTCCCTAGGAAAGTTAGCTAGACTGCAGCAAACAGCCTTGTCATTGGTGCCCGGCTTGGGATTTGGTAGGTCTGCGGAAAGGCACTGTCTGGCCGGCCCTCGTACTTAGTTTGAGGCATAACTGTAAATATCTTTTCTCCTCCCTGGTACATTCTGTCACTTCCCAGTTAGGAACCAGCCAGTAGAAAACCTCTCCCTCGCCTGGTGGAGCACACCTCGGTGGGGCGAGACTGAGAGACGTGTTGCTCTGTCGTGTTAGCGCGAGTCTGGTTTTCTTATCCGCTTTGCTCCTCCTGAGTGCTGGCCTTGGGCACTACGGATTTGGACTCGATTTGCAGTTGCTTTTAATTAATTAATTTTTCTTTATTTTTTATTGAGGTTTAATTGACATTCTACTAGTTGCAGGTGTAAAACATAATGATGAAATATTTATATATACTGTGAGATGATCTCCACAATAAGTCAAGGTAACTTGTCACCAAATATACTTACAAATTTTCTTTTCTTGTGAGGAGAACTTTTAAGATCTACAGTCTTAGCAATTTTCAAACATGCAATATAGTCTTGTAAACTGTATACTACATCTGCACATTACATCCCCATGACTTCCTTATCTTGTAGATGGAAGTCTGTACCTTTTGACTTCCTTTACTGATTTCCCCCACCCCCTATCCCCACTCTATCAACCACCAGTCTGTTCTCTTTATCTGTGAGCTTGGTCATTTCACTGAGCATAACACCCTCGGGGCTCACCCATGTTGTCACAAATGGCAGAATTTCATTCTTAATGGCTGGATAATACTCCATTCTACACACACACACACACACACACACACCACATTTTCTTTATCCACTCATCCACTGATGGACACTTAGGTTGTTTCCATATCTTAGATATTGCAAATAATGCTGCCGTGAACATGGGGGGGTGCATATGTCTTTTTTAATTAGTGTTTTCATTTTTGTCAGATAAATACCCAGGAGTGGGATTGCTGGATCATATGGTAATTGTATTTTTAACTCTTTGAGGAACCTCCATACTGTTTTCCATAGAGGCTGCACCAATTTACATTCCCACTAACAGTGTGTAAGGATTCCCTTTTCTCCATATCCTTGCCAGTATTTGTTATTTCTTGTCTTTTTTATGATAGAAATTCTAACAGGTATGAGGGGATATCTCATTGTGGTTTGATTTGCATTTCCCTGATAACTAATGATGCTGAACTTCTTTTTATGAACCCATTGGCATCAGCATGTTTTCTTTGGAAAAACGTCTATTCAGTTACTCTGCCCATTTTTTAATCAGATTGTTTGAGGTTCTTTTCTATTGAGTTATATCAGTTCTTCATATATTTTGGATGTTAATCCCTTATCAGATATATGTTTTTCAGATATTTCCTCCCATTTCAGTAGGCTACCTTTTCATTTTGTTGATGGTGTAGAAGCATTTTGCTATGTAGAAGTGTTGTAGTTTGATTTAGTCCCACTTGTTTATTTTTGCTTTTGTTCCCTGTGCTTATGGAGCCAGATCTATTTTGAGTTAATATTTGCATATAGTGTAGAATAGTGGTCCAGCTTCATTCTTTTGCATATGGCTGCTTAGTTTTCCCACCACCATTTATTGAAGAGACTGTCCTTTTCACATTTTATATTCGTGGCTCCTTTGTTGTCAATTAATTGACCATATATGCGTGTGTTTATTTCTGGGATCTTGATTCTGTTACATTGATCTGTGTGTCTGTTTTTATGCCAGTTCCATACTTGAGCTCACTATAGCTTTGTAATCAAGTTTGAAGTCAGGGAGCATGATAACTCTTGCTTTGTTGTTTTTTCTCAAGATTGCTTTGGCTATTTAGGGTCTTGTGAGGTTCCATACCAATTTTAAGATTGTTCGTTTTATTTCTGTCACTTTTAATTTAGAACAGTACCCTGACCAGGTTACATGTATCTGGTGGTGCGGGGCACACTGAGTCCTACTGCAGGACAGGGCAGGGATCCAAAAAGACAGCAATTCATCACCCTCACCTTTGACTCAGAATCAGAGGACAATGACCTCTTACCTTTGCAAATGGCTACATATACGTGTATTATATCATTTCTCTTCCCAGGGCTATTCCTGAGTGCCTGCCTTTCTGTTGATAGCCTTTATCATCATGGATGCCCTGCCTTCTTGTGTGTCCATTTTTAGATTAATCATGATCCTTGATGCATAGTATCCTTTGTCCTGGGTGTTCCATGCATCACCCTCTTCTTTCTGTGTTCCTTCGTTCATTCTTAATAAAATGAGTATCTATGAACCTGACACCCAAACAAGACCTGGATTAATCAGAATCAGCCGTGTCCGTGTGCTCCTCCTCTAGCCCAGCGTTGCCAACCTTTCGGACCTCACGGACCACCAGTGGTCCACGATTGGCTCTAGCCAATTGCCCTGCCTGTCTCCCCCCAGGGAACCACTATCTTGAATTTATGTTTACCATTCCTTTGCTTTTTCCAAAAATAGTTTGGTCACATAGATATGATTTCCTAAACCATGTTTTCTTTACTTGTGCTTGTTGTTGAACTTTATAAAACAACCAGCAAACAAGAGTAGCTACTGTTTGCAGTCTTTGGAGCTTTGCATTTTTCACTCAGCTGTTACCAAGGTGGCTTTCTGAAGGATGCGCCAGCAGGTGCTGCTGTGTGCTCACAGGGGATGCCCAGTGTAGCCATTTCCTGGGCGTGGGCTTGCAGGTGGTTTCCACATCTCGTTTTCTCTTACCAACAGTGTTGCTCTGAACATTCTCAGGTATATGCTTAGGAGCGGAAGTGCTGGCTGTTAGGAATACAAAGGCCTGCTTCTGTAGATACTCCAAATCACTTTCACTCCTCTCCCCGCAGCAGTTTATAAGACTCATTAACCCCATTCTTCCCATTGTCGGGCATGTTTATTTCACTGCTTCTCCTTTCTGCGCTTGAATAAAGCTCAGTGCACACGGCAAATCAGTTCAGGTTCTGGATCTAGTGGTGGCAGGATCTAATGATGTACCGGGCTATCTCCCACACGTGAAAGCATAAACTCCGGGGGAAATATTTGGTTTTTTTTTGTTGTTGTTGTTGTTACTCCTCACCTGAGCCGATTTTTCCATTGGTTTTTAGAGAGTGGAAGGGAGGGGGAGAGAGAGAAACATTGATGTGAGAGAGACTCATCAGTTGGTTGCCTCCTGCCTGACTCAGTGGCCAATGCCAAGTATTCGGAGGGAGTGGGGCAGCAGAGTTCTCATAAACTGCTGGGCGGGGGGGGCGCATGGTGCAGCCGTGGGGGAAACTGTATGGCAGTTTCCTATAAACTTAAATAGCATCTATTCTGTGACCCAGCAACTCCACTCCTGTAGTATTTACCCAACAAAAATGAAAGCCCTGGTCCACAGAAAGACATAAATATGAGTGTAAATCACAACTTTATTCATAATAGTTCCAAACTGGGAACAACCCACATGCCCAGCAATAGGAGAATGAATAAACAGATTATGGCATATTCATACAATGACTGCTTCTAAGCAATAAAAAACATAATGAACTACTTACACACAATAACATGGATGAACCTCAAAAAGACATGTTGAGCCAAAGAAGCCAGACACAAAAGAATATGTATTCTTATGATTCTGTTTATATGAAATTCAAAAATAAGCAAAACTAATCTCTCATTGAAATCAGTGCTGGTTGCGAGAGCAGGTGGAAGGTTGCCTGTCACAGCCACAGGGCACCATTGGGGGACAGGAAGGTCGGGTCCCACTGGGAGTGGTGGTCACAGTGGTTCACACATTGACCACAGCTTGCCACTTCGTACCCTTAACGCCTGTGCACTTCACTGTCTAGATTTCACCTCCACTTTTTACAAAAGTCTCGTGGAGCTTCTGTGCCTCCGTGGCGATGGCGGTGAAACACCGTCTCGACTGCCTTGGAGACTCACTCACATAGAAGAGTCCTGTGTATAATCAGGCCCATGTGAGGTAAAGAACGTACATAAACACATCAGGAGCAGAACTTTATTTTCCTTAAGCCCCAGATGGCTTCTTTAAAAGATTTATTTTTCTAGAATATATTTACAAGATTGCTGGGAGCATCTTTTTTTTTTTTTTAAATAAAAGAAAAACATTTTGACCACGTTAGTACTAGTGGGTCCTTTTGGGGCAGAGGATGCGAGCCTTTGTATTTTCTTAACACTCCTTCCAGTCCTGATGTTCATGCGGTTTTGAATTTTTTATTCTATTGCAGCTGAAGTTTGCACTCAAGACCTACTTTCCTTACGCTCCTCCGTCTCTGGTCATGGCGCTACTCCGGCACCCGAAAGGTATGGTGTGGTTTCGGGAGCACCCCCGCCACCCCTAGGAAACAAGGGAGAGGGACCCTCATCTCAGCGCCCAGTCCGCGCTCAGGGCCTCTAAGTCTGTGGACTTTGACATGACAAGTTGCTTGACTTCCCTGTTAGGATCATTTACCAAAAGAAAGAAAACAGCATAAGAAAAAAGGGCCTCTTGTTAAGTTTTGATAGTCTGCCCCGGATACCACAGTCCTCTGGTGCCAGCCAGGCCCACCTAGATGCCAGGAACAAGCTAAGACTTGGCTGAGTTAGAATACAACAGTGCATTTATTTGTATTTCGTTCGTTCTACTCTATCCCCCTTGTTGGAAAAGGAAAGATAAAAGGACGAATGAAGCCAAGGAAATTTGGGGGAAATTTCTCCTAACCAAGCCAGGGAGGCCTGGGAGGAATTCGGGGAGCGTCGGACCACAGCCTTCTCTGACTCCCTCTCCCAGAGGCCTCACCAGCTGGGGAAGTGATGGTTCCATCCTTAAGGCAACTGGTGTTGGTCCTTAAGGCGCCTGTGAGCTCATGTTTAGCAAACATTTCAGTAGAGTAAAGCCTGAAATCTGAGGGAGAGGCAGCGCAGGCGCAGCGTGCTGGAGAAGGCATCTTATCTGCCGGTGGGAGGGAGAGACAGGGAAGAACAAAAGAATCCGTAACACTTCCTTTTCCCGCCATTTTGGCCCTTTTCCCTGAGACTCGGGTAAGTACATTCATTTAAGGACAGTAGATGTTTCAGAGTTTCACAGCATTTTATAAAGTCGGGCTTCCTCTTCCTTTTTTCTAAAAGTGGTAGATCCTCATCCAAGGTGACCCATCTGACACTGTCTCCTCAGAGGCTGGAGCTGGAGGTGGTGATGGGCCTGCCGGAGCTCTGGGAACAGTTCTGTGAAATGTAACCTGTGGAAACACGATGGAAAGACTAATAACAAGACAGAAAAGTCAGTGATTCACTTTCCAGGGCTACACCGCACAGCTATAGTCAGATACCACAGCCTCAGGCCGCCTGCGTGAGAAGCCCATGAGCTCCAGGAACAGTACTGGAGTTGTTCATTTTACGTAGGGAATCTGTAAGCAAAAGATCCCGGTGGCACACGGGCCTGGACCCAGCCTACTCCCTTTTCCTTGGTGTGACTGTCCTGGATTTATGTCCAAAATAAGTAAATTCAGGCAGAAGTACAAGAGCCTCCTATGCTAGTTTCTAGAACAGTTTTCTGCATATTTTAGGGGGAAAAAACAACAACAGCGCTATGTTCACAAATTGAAGTGTTTTTAATAGTAGAATCTTCTATTTGTCAGAAATTGATTTTATGCCCACTGTGAAGTGCTGTGGGGCATAAAAGATGGATCACTGATGAGCCCTGACTCTCAGGAGCTGTAAGTTGAGGGGACATAAAGTAAGTACGTAAACAGCTAAACAGGAAGACAATGAAAACGCTGTCAAAGGCTGCACGTCCGGAGCAGGGAGTTCAGAGGAGGAAGGGAGAGAATACATGAGCCTTTAATCCGAAACATTTGTGGAGCAGCAGTGGTTACTGTTACTTACGTTATCTTTCTCATGTATTTACTTATAGAGTCTTTCACTACATGCAAATATGGTAACCTTTTTCTGATGTTGTTTCAAACTGCAGATACATACCGACTCAGATGTGTTTAAAATCACAGGATAATTGTGAAACCAGAAAAACTAACTCAAGAAAAGACATTTGTTTGTATATATTTTCTTGGCCTTTTCTTTACTATACCCTGTAATCATATTCTGAATTCATCACAATCATAGCAAGAGTTGGGCAGCCCAGGCCCAATTCCTTTTTGACGGTGTTTTAGTCTCCACATATTTTGAAATCACACACTGTTAGCGATCGAGGAGGGGACAGGTCGGCAGAAAAGAGAAAGCCTGGACCTCCGCAGCAGGGCTTGCCGGGCCTCGGGCTGCGTGGGGGCTTTGCAGATTCCGCGGCCGGCCGGGTTCAGCCCCTGCAGTGCAGCTTGTGTGACTGACGGATCTTTCTCCCCTGGGAACAGCAGAGAGCCGTGGGGTGGGATCCACCGGCCAGGAGAAAAGATGGCCTTCCCCCGAACTCTTCCCGCCTAGCTGCAGGGACTCCGCCCGGTAGGCTTGACTTGTCTTCAGTTCCCCTCTGTTCTCCTTCCGCCCACAGACATCCCACAGGGACTGCGGCACCAGCCACTGAGGCGTATTGCTGAAATGCTCAGAGAATCGGTGGACGACCGGACTCACGGGTAAGCACACACTGAAACCCCAGGTCGGCCTCACCTGTGGTCTCCCCGGGTCCTTCCCTTCCCTTCAGCAGGGCCGATGGAACGGCGTTGTCGGTCTGCAACCATCCAAACGTAAGCACACGCATGCATGTGTAAAGCCTCGTGCAGCATAAGGTTTCTACACGCATGAGCAAGAAAGAATAGATCCTAGAGGAAAAGCGTTGCCCACGGCTGCAGGCTCCTGGCCGTGCAGAGGGGCCTCTCTGGTCCTCTGCTCTTCTTCTCCCCAAGGAAGGAGTTCTAAACGGCTCCTGCACTCGGGTGCAGCGTTTCCTTTTCCTCCTCTGTAATAAGTATCTCATCTAAAATGCAAACATCCGCCCTAGCGTTATGATATTAAGTACCTTCTTGTATGTGTTATTGTCCTAGAAGCATTCGCTTTAGGCTCTAAGTTCTTTGTAACATAACACCCTTCAGCTTCCTCTTAAATTCCTGGCTTTTAGAGTGTATTTTATTCATTGTCTCCACAAGCCTTCAAGGCTGCCTTTATTTGCACTGTTTGCCAGTTTTCCCTCTCGGGATTCCCTGTAACCTGTCACTGAGCATCACAGGTGACCCACAGTGCTCCTGCCCTGCTCCTGTCACTCCCGAGACTAGCACTCCCTCCTGCCCTCCACCCAGACTCCCCGACAGAAGAGACAAGGACTGGTGGCCAAGCAGGGATTCCAGTGTGGCCACAGCAATGCCCGCCACACCTGGCGGCCCTCCCTGCACCCATTCTGTCACCTCTGCTGAAGAGCAGAGCTCAGGGCCCACACCTCCCAGACGCCTGCCTCACCTGGATCTGCCTGACCTAGACTTTGGGGTCCACCTGCAGGGAGGGTCCTTCCAGGCTGGCACTTTCTCAGCCCACATGGACTACCTTGCATAGGTGCTGGTGGGAGACAGGGAGAATGGCCCGGCCCGTCTCTGCAGTGCAGGCCTGCCTGATCTGAGTGTGCAGCCCACCTGGGAGCAGGGAGCATGAGAGCCCCCTGCTCAGCTCACTGCCCGGGACGTCTGCTGGGAGGGACCCTGGGCATCTTCCTTGCTCTGGGCGCATACTGCAGCCACCACTAGCAGGACCAGGGAGCAGCTGCCCACATACTACAGCCACCACTAGCAGGACCAGGGAGCAGCTGCCCACATACTGCAGCCACCACTAGCAGGACCAGGGAGCAGCTGCTGTCCCCGTGGGAAGGAGTGAGACAGTGCTGCCTTCCTTTCGCTCCATTGTCCTGGGAGCTGCCTTCAGAGCATTTCCTCAGGAGCAGCCAGGAGAGCTCTCAATGCACGGCCCCAGCTGCCCCGCTCCGATTTCCAGGGGCGCTGTTAACCCGCTGACGCTACCCCTGTGAACTGTGGGTCCTCACCTTGAGCTGACTCTACCCTTTTTTTTTTTATTTTTTTAAAATATATTTTATTGACTTTTTACAGAGAGGAAGGGAGAGAGATAGAGAGTTAGAAACATCGATGAGAGAGAAACATCGACCAGCTGCCTCCTGCACATCTCCTACTGTGGATGTGCCCGCAACCAAGGTACATGCCCTTGACCGGAAT
>NW_005366075.1:563622-585319 GCF_000412655.1 Myotis brandtii | reverse complement strand
ACATCGATGAGAGAAACATCGATCAGCTGCCTCCTGCACATCTCCCACTGTGGATGTGCCCGCAACCAAGGTACATGCCCTTGACCGGAATCGAACCCGGGACCCTTCAGTCCGCAGGCCGATGCTCTATCCACTGAGCCAAACCGGTTTCGGCTGACTCTACCCTTTAACAGCTGTCACAGCGCCCAGTTCTCAGTGAGCCCAAGGATGGCCTCACACTCATGGAGGCTGGAACCTCTCAGCTCTGAGACCTGTGCTGACAGAAAAGGAGGCCACACACAGCTCATTAAAAATGCATAATTGCAGGATATCGCCCAGAGCCCCGTGTTTGTCAGAAAAGCAGCAGCACATGTTTCTGCCTGTGCCCCTTCGGTCTGCTTCTCGCTTGGGGGCACTCGGGGCTGCTTGTGGCCAGGAGCCCGCTCCGCAGGCAGAAGGTTCTCATCTTGCATCATTCCTGCTGTCATGGGCCAGAACCTTCCTTCTCCGCGGGCTGCGCTCACTCACGGTTCCTGGATGGGAGGACTTCGGTGTCTGGGTTCTTCGGGCACTGGGCCTTAGGGCATACCTGTGAGGGCCCTGGGTGGGTGCAGGTGGCCCGGGAGCTGGTTTTCTGAGGCTGACTCGTACTCCTGTGTGCTTCAGTGGGTAAGAACAGTGTAAGCAGGCCGTTCGCAAACATTACATTGCTTAAGAACCAAAAGGGAAAGAAACCAAGTTGCCTGGCTGCCATGTGTCTGGTTCTGTTCCAGGTCCTGCGGAGGCCCCTTTGAGAGCTGGTTTTTGTTCGTTCACTTTGGAGGATGGGCTGATACGGTGGCTGAGCAGTTACTGATGTCAGGAGCTGAACCCCCCGAGGCCTTGCTGTGGCTCTTGGCATTCACCTACAGCCCACGTGACGGGAGTCAGCCGAGAGCACAGACCATGGTGGGTGGCGGTACGCAGTGTGGGTGGCATCCAGGGTGGGTCTTTCCTGAGCTGGAAGGATCCTACGGAAAGGGGCCCAGCAAGGGGCTTGGCTTCCAGTAACCCCAGGTACCCAAGTGTGATTGCTCCCAGTTCCCTGTGGCAGCGCCTGGATGTCCCCTGGGGGAGGTGCTTTCCTGGGTCCAGCCGCCACCCTCTGCTCTGGCGGCACCGAGGGGAGGAGTGCAGCCTGTGCCAGGCCTCCTCTCTGTGCTGGCTCAGCCGCCTGGCCCAGGGGATGCCAGGCAGAGTCTGGCCACTCGTCTGAGAAGCTCTGTCCTCTGACCAGCGGCCTGGCTGTGCTGCTTCCGTCTGCACTTCCTGCTTTCCTGGGCCCGTCAGCAGTCCTCACATGGCTGCTTTGTTCAGAATCCTTACTAAGTAATCACATGCTATTAACCACTTTGCTTCTGAAAAGGGCCTCGGTCATTTCCTAAATGACAGGGCAGCTAAACACAGGCCTGGTGAAGGTCTGTGGCAACAGCGTGGTTTTTTATGTGGAATATAATAATTGCAGGAAGCAGTGCTTTGATGAAAGGCATTGGCACCTGCCTCGCAAACATTTATTTGTTGGTTTTTAAAACTTCAACTGCCAGCGCTTCTTGCTGATTTTAATAATTAAAGGGAGCAGGTTTCATTAGGCGGGGAGCGCACTGCCGTTCGAGCATCGCAGACGGGGCAGGGACGTCTGATATTTGACTTGGTCAGAGGCTTGCATGCAGTGGGAAGAAAAGAGTTTGGGATTTAAAAAGCTGAAATTTGGTGGTAATATATTTTGGATAAAAAATAGAACACTATTTAGAAATTAACACAAACCACATATGTAATTGAGGATTGCTATCTGATTAGAAAGAAAGCCTATTTCTTCCCTCTTAAAATATCACATTAAACTAATTAAGGAAATTTTTAATTTGTTTTCATCATCTTATTTTTAATAATAATTAAAATATATGAAGCCCTATTGGTTTCTGGAGCCCTTTTATATATACACTTTATTTTATTCTGTGTAAGCTAAGCTGGTAGGTTCTGTGTCAAATTCCATGTTGATCATAAGAAGAGTTTCACTTTTTTTCTTTTTTACTGTTGACAGTATTACATATGTCCCCTTTTTCTCCCCGTTTTTCACTCAGCCCCCAACCCTCCCCAGGCCTTCACCACCCTATTGTCTGTGTCCGTGGGTTATGCATATATGCAAGTATGTTCTTTAGTTAATCTCTTCCCACCCACCCACCCTCCCCACCTTCCCTCTGAGATTTGCAGTCTGTTCTATGCTTCTATGTCTCTCGATCCATTTTGTTCATTAGTTTATTTTGTTCATTATATTCCACATATGAGTGAGATCATGTGATACTTACCTTTCTCTGACTGGCTTATTTCGCTTAGCATGGAGAAATAAACTGTCCTATAAGATTTACTTTCTAGAAAGTTTTGCGTTGGCACATCTTTCTACTCGTTAGCTTGGTCCTTTCCGTACTGAAACCTACTCGTAGTTTTCTCTGCGGTGCTCCATCGGTGTCCTTCCTGGCTGTGCTGTCAGGGCCCCGGCCCCGGGAGTGAAGCCCTTCCTCCTGGGTGCCCCACCCGAGGCGCTGGTGTGTGTGACGTGGCAGGAGTGGGCGGCCCCACTTCCCTCCTTTAACTAGTAGCCGTGCCTCCTGCTCCCCTGGGTTCCATGAGTTTAATCCTTCCCATGGTCAGGCGGTCGGGGACTTGGGAAACAGACTGTGAACCGCCTTTGAAAGCGCAGTGACTGAGAGCGATGGAGCCTTAGAAGGCACAAGTCGCAGGTGCTGCCCTGTGGCCGAGCCTTGCCGCTGCCGGCCGTCCTGGAGGCTCAAGGTCGAGAAGCAGGAATAACTGTCTGACCAGGATGCACTCCCGCCACCAGGGTCCTGGTCACGATAAAAACAGGAGAGGTCTGTGTTTGTCTACCCTTAGGATTAGGGGGGCGGGGGGGGTTCATGTTCCAACCCTGTCATTCCGTTCCTAGGAGTTACCCTAAGGAATCAGGGATCATACAAATATAATCATCAAGAATAATCTCACAGCATCGTTTTTAATTGCAGAAACTGGAAGTGGCCTAAACTTTCAACAATAAGGATACTGGCTAAATATTATGGTATATTCCAACTATAGGGTAGCATTCTACCATGAAAAATCATGTTCCCCAAGAATATGTGCTGTAGGTCTGGTGAGCTGCTTCAAGTGCATTGTGAAGAGAAACTGTAAGATACAAACCATTGTGACAGTGAGTGCTGTGTTCGGATGCGTAGAAAAAGCATGAATGCATAGAGAAAGGCTGAAGAGGCTATAACCGTAGTTCTAACAATGAGTCTTTTTAGCTGGTGGCGTTATAGGTCATTTTAATTCTCTCTTTTTACTTCTTTGTTAGATTTTCTACAGTGAGCATATATAAATTTTCATAATGCAAAATAACAAGCAATACTTAGAAAGGAAAGTTTATCTCTTTCTCCCGAAACAATGTGAAAGCTTCGTTTGGGGATGTCAGAAAGGCATTGGGGAAGCCAGGCTAGGATGGGGGTGCCAGCAAGGAGGCAGGCACGAAGGCTGAGCTCCTGCGTCCTGGCAGTGTTGCAGACCTCCCAGGGCGGCCAGGCGCAGCCACCAGAAGGGAGGCGGCCAGAGTGCCTCCCCCGCAGGCACTGCCACTCGGGGAAGAGCCGGTGCGGTTTCTCACGGTCTTGGATTGTCACGGTCGCTCACGGCACCTCGTGTACTGGAGTTTATGACAGCCTTCATTGAAGGAGCCTTAACATCCAGAAAGGGGGCTCACACTAAACCCATAAAATTGGTCATGGGAATTCTCAGAATAGGCCTAAGTATTCTTTCGTTTGAAACTTAGCTGTTGATGAGTTCTAGGTGGCATTTTGAGTCCATGGCTATCCGTTTTTCCTTCTTTTCCAAGTCACAACTTGATGTACCATTCTCATAGTATGCAGAAGTCTCAGCATGAAATCAATACTTTAATGCAAAAACAACCCGAGACCTATAACAATCACCTTTAGTATGTGGATGCCACAGACTTGTGACCTCTGCTTGGGCTTTAAACATGTATGAACAGATGGTCCAGCGTCTAGAACAAAACTGTGTGTGTGTGTGTGTGTGTGTGTGTGTGTGTGTGTGTGTGTCCTCCCCCACCCTGCGCCCAAAGATGGCAAGGGGAACAGCTCCTCACCAGACAGGCCCAGCGGAGTCTGGGCGCATGGGCTCCAGCTGATTTGTGGCCGTGATAGTGAGCGAGTCCTCAAGGAGCCTTTTGTTCTTTCCCCACAATATAAAACCTGACCACATTCTGCTAAGGACTTTTCTCTGTTTCTTTTCATACAAGAAAAGGTCAGGTCCTGGCCTGGTGCCCAGCTGCTTAGTGAGCAAGACGAAAGAAAGTCAAGAAAATTCCATTACGCCCATTGGGTTTGTTTGGAGCAATGTGGAAACCCAGACATGGGCGGCCTCCCTCCGCCCTCCCTCGGGCCTGGTCCTCTTCTCTCTGAGGGATGCCTCCAAGTACCAAATAGATCCTAGATCTGTGAGTGCCCCAGCGCTTCCTAACCTCTCCCCTTTGAAATGACACTCCCCAGGCAGAGGTGAAAGCAGTGCTCGGCCACCTCAGGAAGCTGCTCAGGAGCCCGACCCTGTCGGCCAGGGATCTGCAGGCAGCAGCTGGAGAGCGCCCCGGTGGGGCCACCAGGCCGCTGGCCTGTGGGCGGCTGATCCGGCACCTCCTCCTGAACTTCCTGCTCTGGGCACCTGCAGGCCACACAATTGCCCGGGAAGTCATCAGCCACGTAAGTGTCCCCTTTTTTAGCATGCTAATTGTCATTCGTATTTCGCCCAAGGGCCTGGCCTTTGAAGGGTGTGTGTACCAGGATGCTATCCACACGTGTATGGCCAGATAGGAGGTAGACAGCAGGGACGAACCCCATAGCCTGCCCTGGCAACACCATGTCACAGAAGAGACAATGGAGGCTCAGAGGAAGGAGGTGACTTCTCCCAGGCGCAGGGGAAAAGCGAGGTCTCCTGTCTCCCAGCTGCTCTCCTTTCAGTGGTGCAGCCCCTCCTCCCAGGATTCCCGAGGAACAGGCCGCGGGAGGATGCGCGGTGCCGTGCAGAGAAGCCATGGCTAATACACAGGGCCGTCCCCAAGCCCTGCGAGGCTCCCGAGGGTGGAGGGTGAGGAGCAGTCCCTGATGTGGGCTTGCGCAGTGCTGTTTTAGAAAATGACAATAAAAGCATGGACAACAAGAGAAAAAAAACAGGCAAATTGAATTTCATCAAAATTAAAAGCTTTTGTGCATCAAAGACAACTCACAAATAAAGGAAAATATTTGGAAATCACATATCCGATAAGGGTTTGGTGTCTAAACTACATAGGGAATTCTTACAACTCAACACAGAAAAACAGCCCATTTCAAAAATAGGCAATGGATTTGAATAGACATTTCTCCAAAGAAAATGCACAAACGGCCACTAAGCACATAAAAAAGTGCGCAATATCATTTGCTGTGAGGGAAATGCAAACCAAAAGCACACCACTCACACCCACTAGGACGGCTGTGATCAACGAAACAGCCCAATGGAAACAACCCCAACGTCCATCAGCCGGTGATGGATACCGACACGTGGTCTGTACACACAATGGACTACTCAGCCTTAAAAATGGCACTTTGACATGTGCTGAGACATGGATATACCTTCAGGGCATCACGCTAAGTGAAATAAAAGGACAAATATTATATGATTCCACTTACACACGGTACCTAGAATAGGCAGATTCATAGAGACAGAACGTAGGGGTTTTCGGGGGCTGGGGGGAGGGACAGGGAGTCAGTGTTTCGGGGGCACAGTGCCTGTGTGGGATAAGGAAAAGCTCTGGGAGTGGCTGGTGTGACAGTTGTACAGCACTGTGAATGGACTCATGCCACTGGTTAACACACTTAAAAATGGTTAAAATAGCAAATTTTATGTTTATTTTACTATGATAAAAATGCTATTCAAAAAAGTTTGGTTTTGCTTGTTATTGCTATAAATATACATAATGAAATGTATAGCTTGGTGAGTTTTCACAAACTGAAACACACCGCAGCCAACAGTCAAGAAGGGCTGTTCCAGCGCCAGAGGTCCCGTGCCCTCTGGGAAGGCTGCGTCTGAGCATGAGCGTGAGCCTGAGCGCGAGGGAGGTCACAGTGACACGCGGGCCGCCCAGAACCCGAGAGGCTCTCCTCAGTCCCGTGAAACAGCCGTGGGAGTGGTGGGCCATCTCCCAGGAGCCCAGACAGAAGCCATCCCAGAGCCGGGCGTGGCCAAGAGCGGAAGAGGAAGAAGCTCCTCTGAGACCCCGTCTCCGCTTCAGTCCCCGCGCGGCCCTGTTCCCGGACCCAGCCCCCCTCCCGAAGCACCGCCCTCCAGTCGCACCCACAGAGGAGCCGCTGGAACAGAACAGAACGAGGAGCCGGTCCTGTCGGAGTCCAGCCACTGCACCTGCCAGGCCACTGCCCTCGCATGTCCCAACCCCAAGGCTAAGGGCATGGAAACCGGGCACATCTTCGTTCCGTTTATAAGTCAGCTCAGCTGAAAACAGTTCCCTAAAGGATCCCATGCAGGGTTTCTCCGCACACTGGCTCTCAGCAGGCGGGGCCAGCCATGCTCAGGGTGCCCATGGCAGCCAGAGCTTCCTGGGTGTGGCCTGCAGATGCTCCGAAACTTCTTGCTGGCACAGCAGCCTCCCCACCTCAAAGGCTGCCGCAGTGGCCATGGCCACACGCAGGAAGGAGCAGTGCCCAGGCGCCAGCCTCGGGCTGCCCCGCCCCTTCCACCACCTCGCCTGGTCCTCTGTGAGCACCCTGGAAAGAGTCCTGAGCCAGGTCTGCTTGGCTGGGAGCAGTGGTGGTCAGACAGTGGCAGTATTGGCTTTGGTGGGCCCACCTTTCTCTGCCAGCGGCTCTGACTTTATCACCCTGGGGACCCAGGCCCTGGCCCAGCTCTGAGGGGACTCAGACCCGAGCAGGGCCAGCTCCCTGGAGAGCTGTGCACGCCCCAGGTGGGGACCGCAGGGGCTACAGGTCCGAGCCCTTCTCTTCACAGCCTCTGGTGCCTTCTCTGAGGGGCCCCCTGGCTGAGCAGCTGCCTTCCAGTCGGGGTGCCTGTGCCTCCTCCTCTGCCGTCTCCCACCCTGGCCTCTCCTATAGCTGCTCCCAACCTGCTGCTCCTCGGCTCCTCACGGGCCGACCTGAGTCAGTTTCCAGTCTCACCGTCAGACGTGTTGCCTTCCCGCCTGAGCTGCTGCTCTCTGCCCCTCCTCCCTGGTCCCCAGCTTCATGTCTCCTGCTCTGCGCCTCCGACGGGGACCAGGCCAGAGCAGCCTGTCTGGCGTCCAGATGCCTCCTGCCCAAGGCTCACCTTCTCTGCCTCGTGTCCCACTCGGAGCTCACCCCACGCCGGCTCCCAGGGCCTGCCTTGCCTGAGGACGGTCAGTGTGGAGAGGGCCAGGAAGCTGTCCCTGCTGCTATGGCTATTAACCATTTTGTTGAGGATTCTATATAAACTGACACCCACAAACAAATATATAGATTACTGTGATATTGAGCAGACAGCTGCTTTATGTGGCTTGTGTCTAAAAAGCCACAGTAAACTCTTTGTGCAGCTAAATTGTAAGATTCTTGCCCTGCCCTTTTTTGCTGAAGTGACATTCTTGGGAAAACACTTTTGGGCACCAACAACTCAATCTCTTGAGGCCGTATTTAGCAGAACTAACAATTCCTGTGATTCCTGCTTCTCTCACGAATCAGGTGTTAAAACCTTAGGTGCCTTTGAAAAACAAATGGGTCCAGTCGCTGGCCAGGAAGGCCATTTATGAAGCTGTTCCTGTGAAAACAGGTGGCGTTTTCCTTGCAGCATTTTCCGATTCTCATACTAGTGTGAGCCTTTGCAGCAAATCGAGCCCCAGTTCCTGGTGTGCCTTTGCTCCCCACAGCAAGTCACCCCAAAGCTGCACAACCACCACCTCCGCCCAGCATCCCAGGAAACATAGTGCCCGCGGCCTCTGCAGGAGAGGGTGCGCCTGCGGAAATGCTGCTCACCCAGGCCAGCCCCCCGGCAGGCGAGCCCTGCCTGCCCTCGGAAACGGCTGACAGGGACGCGCTGCCTCTGGCAGGACGGTGCGGCTGGCTCACTGGACAGAGGAGATGTGTCTGGAAGGGTTTAACTTGGCTCCTCTTGCCTCATTCAGATGGCGCAGACCGAGGAGACAGCCCGGGAGACCATCGGCTTTCTTGACCAGACCTTGGACAGATGGGATCGTCTTTTCATGGAGGCCCCGGCATCGAGACAACTGGCCCGGGAGCTCCTTACAGAGCTGCGCACACGTCCAGCGCAGGCCCGTTGACCGAGCACCGCCCTGTGGGCCCAGGTGCGCGGGGCCAGGGATGCAGCGATGGGTTTCTGTGGCAAGGGTGCCCTCTGTGAGGAGTAACAATCAGCTGGAACTACCCTGGCAAGACCTGCTAGGAGAATTCTACACAAGGAGGAGACAGGCTCCTTCGCCCAGACTCAGTCAGGTCTATTCACTGATGACTGGAGTTTACGCCTTTAGCATTCTCTTGACCAGCTCAGCTGGGTGTCAGAGAATCACTGAGAAAAGGCTCGGATGGGAGAACCAATTTTTATTTCCTTTTTTCCCTTATCAAACAAAATGCACAGCTATTATCTAAATGTTTCAAAGTCTTTGGACCAAGAAATGGGTCATGAACCACTGTTCAGTTTAGAAAGTAATTTAGCCCCTGTCCCAGGTCTGTGTTAAAAGTCAGGCCATTGGTATTGGTGTTCCTTTGAATCCACAGGGATTTGAGATGAAGCCACCTTTCCTAGTTCTCTAGCAAGGAGAGGTTCCCTTGGGCGCCCCGTGAGCAAGCCGCGGGGACGGAGCGAGTAGTGACAGGGCCCACTGGTCCATGCCGCCTGCCATGGAGAGCGACCCAGCCCGGCCACCGCGTGGAGCCAGTCTGTTGCTAAACACTCGCTGCTGCCTCAGAGCCCCGTTGCCTAGAGACGCTGCCGGAGGGCGAGGACGAGTTCCAGAGACACCAGTGAACTGGAAATGGAAATTCCTAATAAAGGACTGATAACCCCAAGGTTAATATTTATTTCACATCAGTTAAAGATTGTTTCTTTTCAGGTTTATTCTTAACTTGTATCGACTGTATGCTCTTTTCTGTATCTTCTGCGTGTCAAGTGAGTCAAGACTTTTATGTCCACTGTGACTTGCAGATTGTCATCTCTGAAGCTCCCACAGGCTTGGCTCCTGTTTGAGGTGCTGTTAGCATCAGTGGCTAAGTATTAATGACGGGAGAGAGCAAAGGAAACCTGACATTATTCAGGCTAATCAGTGAGGTGGCATAAGCCTGCTCACTAGGAAGTTGCTGCATTCATAGGCACCCCAGGGGGTCGCAGCCTGGCCCAAAGGGGGACGCACACCCCGCGCTCCCCTGTATAGGGAGGAAGGACCTGCTTTTCAATCTCCCCACCCACTCACCCAGACTGTGGGGGAGGTGAGCACATGCGCCATGGGAGCCAGGACCGCGACCATAGAGGCCTGTCCGTCTAGCCTGGGAAAGGGATTGGATTGGATAGAGGATACAGAACCCCAGAATATCTAGGAAGCAGATTGGTTAGAGGGTGGGCCTAGTGCAGTGATGGCAAACCTATGACACGCGTGTCAGAGGTGACACGCGAACTCATTTTTTTGGTTGATTTTTCTCTGTTAAATGGCATTTAAATATATAAAATAAATATCAAAAATATAAGTCTTTGTTTTACTATGGTTGCAAATATCAAAAAATTTCTATATGTGACACAGCACCAGAGTTAAGTTAGGGTTTTTCAAAATGCTGACACGCCGAGCTCAAAAGGTTCGCCATCACTGGCCTAGTGCAAGCCCAGGAAAGCTTGAAAAGTTGATTGGTTATTTTGAAAAAGCTCCTGGTCCTTCCCAAACCCAAGATAATATAATCCCAGCTAACAAAAGAGCATCCTCCCTCCCCCGTTCTCGCTCTACCCCCACTCGACCCTCCTGGTAACAGGCACTGGCCCCTTTGGTTTGCTTGTTCTCTCCATAGCAACCATGTGGCCCTCGCAGCTGCCTGGGGGCCCGAGCACAGCGCCAGCCAGGAAGACAGCAAGCCAGCCAGGTCAGGAGAGGGACATGGACTGAACCAGTGGTGCAAATGTCTGGTCATTGGCCCTATTCTGGTCTTGATGAAAACAAGATAGACTTTTTCCGCAGCAGGAAGGATGGAGCTGACGCAGTGGGAACCCAGGGGCAGCCTTCTCTCTCCACCTCGATGACCCTTACCACTCAACCTCATCTTCCCGCATGAGGCTCCCCAAATGCTTTTCTCGAGACTCCATGAAAGGAACAGTATGAGTCAGTTTTTTTTGGATTCGATAGAGGTTGAACTTTCAGAGTAAATACGTGTTTCGGTAGATGGATCCACGTGAAGATCTGGAAAATCCCAGTAACTTTTGACCTGAGCCTTCCTTTTGTTACAGTATGAAAGGTGTCCTGTTAAAATATTTTATCACAACTGCCATCATCATCATCATCATCACTTTCACACGCTTCAGCTGGCGTTGACGCCGCTGGTGTGGACTCTGCCATGAAGGCTATGACCAGCCTCTGTGGGCCAGTGTGGTCGCTGCGAAGGGGCACCCCCTGGAACTGGCCTCCCTCTGGGGGGTGCTCTCACGTGGACACCTATTCACACTGTATTTTTTTAATCTTTATTGTTGAGAGTATTACAGATGTCCCCCCTTTTCTCTTTTTGCCCCCTCCACCCAGTTCCCACCCTGCCCCAGGCCTTCACCACCCTACTGTCTGTGTCCACAGGTAAGATCTGTGGTTAATCTCTTCCCATCCCCCTCCCCCCTTCTCTGAGATTCGTCAGTCTGTTCCATGCCTCTGATTCTATTTTATTCACCAGTTTATTTTGTTCACTAGATTTCTTGTTCATTTATCTTTAAGTTCAATTGTTGACCCGTATTTGTATTCACTTTTTATCTCTTCCCTTTCCTCCTCCAACTCCTCCTCCTCCTCCTCCTCTTCAAGAAGACCCTTCAACATTTAACGTAATACCAGTTTGGTGGTGGTGATCTCCTTTAGCTTTTTCTTGTCTGTGAAGCTCTTTAACCTTCAATTCTAACTGATAGCTTTCCTGTGTAGCCTAGTCTTGGTTGTAGGTCCTTGCTTTTCATCACTTTGAATATCTCTTGCCACTTGCTTCTGGCCTGCAAAGTTTCTGTTGAGAAATCAGCTGACAGTCATATGGGTGCTCCCTTGTAGGTAACTAACTGCTTTTCTCTTACTGCTTTTAAGATTCTCCCTTTGTCTTTAACCCTTGGCATTTTAATTATGATGTGTCTTGGTGTGGGCCTCTTTGAGTTCCTCTTATTTGGGACTCTCTATGCTTCCTGGACTTGTAAGTCTATTTCTTTCACTAGGTAGGAGAAGTTTTCTGTCATTACTTCTTCAAATAGGTTTTAAATATCTTGCTCTCTCTCTTCTCCTTCCAGCACCCCCATAATGCAAGTGTTGGTATGCTTGAAGTTGTCCCTGAGGCTCCTTACAGTATCTTCACATTTTTGTATTTTTATTTTTGCTTTTTTCAATGGGTGTTTTTTGCATCCTCATATTCTACATCATTGATTTGATTCTATGAATCCTCTACTGTAGGATCCCTGTAAATTTATTTCAGTTATTGTATGATTAATTTCTTACTGAAACTTGTTCATGTCTTTGACATTCTCACTAAGATCCTTGAAAGTCTCATGATTTTCCTTGAGTAACCTTATAACCATGGTGTTGAACTCTGTATCCAGTAGTTTGCTTGCTTCCATTTCCTTCATTTGTGACATGTGTCTTTGTCTCTGCATTTTGGCTGCTTCCTTGTGTTTATTTCCATGTATTAGGTAGAGCTGCTATGTCTACTGGAATTGGTAGAGTGGCCTTGTGTTGTAGGTGTCCCGTAGGACCCAGTAGCTCAGCCTCCCCAATCACCACAGCTGGGCACTCTAGGTGCACCCTTGTGGGCCATGTGCAAAGTCTTGTAGTTGAGCCTTGATTGCTATTGGCATCACTAGGAGGAGTTGACTTCCACGCCAATTGGCTGTGAGGACCAACTTCTACTGCAGTGGGAGAGTTGCTGTGCAGGAAATATCCCTATGGAGCAGGACTTGCTTCAGTGGGGCTTTGGTGCTGAGTCTGCCTCTTGAGTGTGTCACTTGTGGATGTGTAGAGTTGTAATCTGGTGTGATCTGAAACTGTCCACTGGGTGCACTGGCTCGGGCTTCCAGGGAGGTGAAAAGTCAGCCACTGCCTAGAGCCACCTGGCAGGAGCTACAGAGGGATCTGCAGACGGCTGCTATTTGCTATTTGTATTGGGCTTGGAGGTACCCAGGCAAGACCCAGCTGTGAAGCAAGGCAGGCTGTTGCTGGTGCCAGGTCTTGGGCCTTTTATTGATAGGCTTGGGGCATAATGTCCCCAGCTGCAGCTTGTTTGAGAGATTTTAGCAAAGTCTGAAGCCTGAGCCAGGACAGGCCATTTATAGAAAAGCTGCTGCAAACAGCTTGGGTGGGGCTGCAAATGGGATGGGGCGGGGTCTCAGGGTGAAGCTCACAGTGTGCTCCAGGCTGATGGAGACTCAGATATGGCTGCCAGTCAGCCCTGCAGATGGGGAGGTCTCAGTGCAGGAAGTGACCCCCGCGAGGAAGCTGTCCTCTAGTTCCTGCCCAATGCCAGACAGTCCAGTTCCTCCCCGTATGTGTCTGGATCCCCTAAAGCTGCCACCTGGTGCTAGGAGTCCTAATAAGTTCAGGCACTGGCCCTTTAAAAGGAACACTTGGGTCTCCAGCAGCCTGTGTGTCACTCAGCCACAATCCTGCTGGTTTTTACAGCCGTAGTTGGGGGACTTCTCTTCCCAGCTCTGGGACTCTAGGCTGAGGGTCTGTTGTGGGACTGGGACCTCTTGCTCCTCACGGGCAGCCTCCACAGACAATCTCCCTCCTGATTTAAAAAACAGCGCCTGTGGTGTCAGACAGCCCGGTCCGTGCCTCCGCCCTCCTACCAGTCTCAGTGTGCTTTCTCCTTTACTTCTCTAGTTGTAGGATTCCATTCCACCAGCTTTCAGGCGGTTCTGACTGATGGTTGTTCTGTATTTTAGTTGTAATTTTGATGTGGTTGTGGGAGTACCGACATTTACCTATGCGGCCATCTTGGTTTCTCTCCACATTGCATTTCACAGCAAACAATATAAACAAGATCGTTTTTCACCTCAGCTTTTGAAGGTGCATTTCTGGAAGATTCTTTCCTGCCTTGACTGTACCTCAGCCTTCTTGTTGTATTTCTCAGTTCCTGTACAGTTCCTCTAAGTCAGTGGTTCTCAACCTTCTGGCCCTTTAAATACAGTTCCTCAAGTTGTGACCCAACCATAAAATTATTTTCATTGCTACTTCATAACTGTAATGTTGCTACTGTTATGAATCGTAATGTAAATATCTGATATGCAGGATGGTCTTAGGCGACCCCTGTGAAAGGGTCATTCGACCGCCAAAGGGGTCGCAACCCACAGGTTGAGAACCGCTGCTCTAAGTTCTCCCAAGCCTTGGGCATTTGAGTTGGCAACTGAGCAGACCGAGCTGGCGCCTGTGAAGGCCCTGCAGCCTGGCCCTGCCCTGCCCATGAAGGCCCCGCAGCCCGGCCCTGTGCCCATGAAGGCCCCGCAGCCCGGCCCTGTGCCCATGAAGGTCCCACAGCTCTGCCCTGGACCCGTGAAGGCCCAGCAGCCTGCAGGGTCTTGCTGGAGTGAGCCCTCCTGAGGGCTTTCATCAGGAGAAACCAGGCCCTGGTTTGTTTACTGACTGTGTCTTCTCCCCTTGCCCTTCCCATTCGACAAAGGTGCTAACAAGGGGAGGAAGGCTCACTGTAAACCGAGGACGGCAGCATGGATGGGCAGCTTGCTCCGTTAGCAGGGGCCGCCCCTCTGTCCCTCTGGGAGGGGACTGCACAGTGCAAGGGCGGGCGGCACACCCACCCCTTGAATCCAGAGACAGATGCCTTGTGGGTCCTCAGCTCCTGAGCAAGCCCAAGCCCAGCCGCCAGGAACAAGCCGTCAGGCAGCGGTTCGGCCCGGGAGGCATCCAGTCAGCTTCACCTCCTCATCCAGGTGCCTTGGATTTAGGGAAAGTAGATAGTTGGGTTCTTTCAGTTTTTTTAAAGAAGTTCAAGGAACTAGGGGTCCAGCTAAAATGCACAGCGAAGGCCCTTGAAAGCCACTCAGCCTTGACCCTCACTGCAGAGCGAGAGCACTGCAGCCCGCGCTGCGTGTCCAGGGCAAGGCTGACCCTGGAGGCGCTACCAGGGCCACCCCAGTGTCTGTGCCAGGCAGGTGCCTGCCGCTTCGACCAGCAGAGCATCCGATGAAGAGCGGCTTGAACAAGGAAGAAAGCTGACGGCCTCAGACACAGAAACCCAGAAAGCTGGCTCATTCAGCTGCTCTACCATGTCCTGAGGTCGCCCTGGCTTTCCTCTCTGAGTTGCAAGAAGGCTGCCCAGCCCAGGCTTTGCTGACAATGTCCAAGAAGGAAAGGGACAGCCATCTCCCCTGTCTTTCCCACCAGCCACACCAGACCTGCCCTCCCCTGGGGCAGGGCCAGGCAGGCTCAGCAGGACGTGAGGCCTCACTCCGTGTGAAGTGGGTTGTTCCCACAAAGCACAGCCCACCTTCCTGCTCACTCTGCTCCTCCCCAGACACCAGGCCCTTGCGCCCAGGCTCCTCGGGGGTCCTGAGAGGGGCCTCGACCTGCTCCACGGGTGGTCCGCTGCCCTGCTGGCTGAGGCCAGACAGCGTGCATGGGCTTTCTGAATGTCCCTCTGCTTCCTGACCAGGGACATGGGGCCTCTGATCGCACCCAGGAGTATCAGGAGCAGATGGCATGCGGATAAGCCTCTCTCTGGCAAAGTCCTGCTGCGGGGCCACGGACGGCTTGGTGGTATCGGCACTATTAGCCCCTCTCTCGGCCCCACTTCCCACTGGTGGGACAGGATGGGAAAGGGCCCAGGGACAAGGGGAAGCCACGTTTTCTGCTGAAATGGAGGAGTGCAGCACAGGGACTTGAGGGCGAAGCAGACCTGGGCCGTCCTGTCCCTGGGGGTGAGGCAGCCCTGCGGTGAGTGTGGAGCAAAGGAAACGGACAAGGAATCCAAATCGATTGTTTTCCAGGGAAGAGAAAGCCTGTTAACCGCTGCTCTCCTGGCCTTCTCCTTCCCTTTCAACCCGTTACGCCCTTACCCACCCCAGGAGGACTGTCACAAATGGGCCTCGCTCCTCGGCCCCGGGCCCGGCCTACGTGGGCTCCACGGATGCCAAGCGATCTAAGCTGCCGATCACCACACCATCTCCCTCCTGAAGGACCAAACGAAGGCCAGGTAAACGCTCGTAATTCTGAATCCATCCCGCGGTGTGTTTACGCCGCGGGCCCCTGTCCCTGGAGCACAGACCTCCCTCCTCCCAGGCCACAGAATCACTGGCACTTGCATAGGAAACTTCTGCACTTTGACGCTGAAGTTCCACATTCGACCTCCCTCCTCCCAGGCCACAGAATCACTGGCACTTTGACCCTGAAGTTCCACATTTGTAAGTTTTCTGAAGAGCCAGGGCGTCTCAGAAATCAACGTGGAAAACCTCACAGTGGCCTCACCGTGTGGTGAGGCTGTTGGGTTGGCAGGATTCCGGGAGGTGTAAGACACTGCTCACCCGTCCGAATTCAAATGGGGACTCGACTTTCAATCGTCCCTGGAGAGTGGCGTCGGTGCCATTACGCTGGCACACGTGGGGCGGGGAGCACAGCCATTCATTCACCCTCCCCCGGGTCCTCACTGGCTGAGTGCTATGGGGCCACCTGTTTCCTCACACGAGGACGAGGTTTGCTGCCTCCCAAGGGGCCACGTAAAACAATTGGGCTGAGGCCTTTCTAGTTGCCTCCCCTCCCCGTCCGGCTGAGGCAGGCGCCGTGGCGGTTTCCACCGTGATCCTGGCCCACGCGCACAGTTCTCTGTTCCTACATCCTCTTCCCTCCCCTACATTGTTTGCCCTGGGACATGCAGTAAATGCCATTAAAGCCGACCATGCTGGAGAGGGATCACTGAGGCCCGTGTCCTCAGAGGCAAGAACAGAAACAGGCCCCATGGAAGGAGAAGGGACTTGACCAGGAGGGAATGTAAAAGCCCACGGGATTATGGGACGACGAGGTTAGTGCCAGCCAGCCTGCAGCAGGGCCAAACCGCCCTGGCAGCCTCCACGGAGAACCCCGCGCCCACGGTCCGAGGCCCGTGGGAGACAGGCCCGCCCCCTCTGGGCACCCAGGGGCCTGGGAAGCCGCTGTGGCTGCCTCGCTTTTGGGTCTCCGGACGGACGTCTTGGGCACCATCTGGGGGGTCTCCCACGTGCAAGGAGGGGTCAGAACGTAGGAGCGGGAGAGAGAAAAGCGTCCACAGCACCCGGTGGCATCTGCTCTGCGAGCCTCTGCACAGCGTCTGAGGGCCGAGGCCACCCACAGCCAGCGCTGCGCCAGGAAAAGCCCCGCCTCGCAGGTCCCGCCGGTGGTGGCACAGGAGCCGGCCCGCCAGGCAGCCCCGTCTGCGCCACTCTTCTCCGGGCGGCGAGAGCCACTGCTCTGACTGGGGGCTGCCTCCTGGGAAGATCTGGATCCAACAGGCTCGCAGAGACATGATTTGGCTTGAATAGGATCCTAGTAAGATGACTACATAATCTAACCCCAAAAGTCACCCGGAAAAGTGAACAGTTCCGCGAGTGAGTCACAGTGGAGCAGAAGCAGGCAAAGCGCACACTGGCGACAGCACAGCGGGGTCGGGGGACCCCAGAGCGGGCACAGGCTCCCACCGCAGCCTCAGATCCTCCCTGCACTGGGCCACCCTCCCTGCGGTTCCCCTCGGCTGACGGAACATTCCAGGGCTGCTCCTCAGCCTTGGAGCTGGCCCTGCTTGCCCCCCTCCTGGTGGGCACCTCTGCCCTGTGCGCCTGGCTCTGCTGGGCTTCCGCAGTCAGCTCTGTGCAGAGCGGCCGCACTGCCATCGTGGCTCCCGGGGCGCTGACCAGCAGATGAACACATCCCCAGCTGATTCTGCCAGCGCCACCCGCCCCCCAAACACAGTCTCCCCATCTTTCTGGTGGTACAGCCCAATGCTGTAGTTTCTCTGGATTCCTCTCTCACCCACCCATCCCAGGCCAGCCCTGAATCTGACGGTTTCTGCCTCCATCTCTGCTGCACAGTCTGCCTGGCACCCTTCCCAGCCTTGCTCTCTCCAGTCTCCCTTACCCCTTTGCAGGGTGCACGGTCCACACTGTTCAGAGCATTTCAAAAGCTCCCTCTTCACTCTGTGAGCTCAACATTCTTACGGCTTTCAAGGCCCTATACAACCCAGACCCCCTGTCACTGTCTGACTTCATCCCCTAATATTCTAACATCCCACCCCCAGCTCCAACACTCCAGCCCCCGGGCCTTACAGCAGCTTTGCTGACCACCCCGCCACGGGTACAGCCAGTTCCCACACCTGCTCAGTCACAGCCTGGCCACCCCACCCTTTACCCTGCACCACCCAGCACAGACCTTCCAGACGCGTCTATGGGCCGTGCTTCCTCATACGCAGTCATGATGGTAACTAAGGGGTGCGGACTCTCCCGTGACCCTCTCACTGCGAGGCCTGAACAGTTGCAGGCACACGATAAGTTCAGTAAATGCTGGTAACGTGATCTGTACTGGGCTCTAGCACACGAGGCAGGTGTTTCCATCCACAGGGAACGATGGGTGGGAGGTCAGGTTGGATCTGGACTCTGGGATGAAATGCCCGTCCTCGCTCTTTACCAGATGCCAGGCCCCGGCGTCTGGCTGGGGCGTGGGTTCTCCAGAGAAGGCGCTAGCAGTTCTGGCTGGAAAGGGAGGGGGTGGCGGGAAGGCTGTGCCACTCTGGGAGGACGTCTACCATGTGGATAAATAAAGTCCGATGGGTGGGAGGTCAGGTTGGATCTGGACTCTGGGATGAAATGCCCGTCCTCGCTCTTTACCAGATGCCAGGCCCCGGCGTCTGGCTGGGGCGTGGGTTCTCCAGAGAAGGCGCTAGCAGTTCTGGCTGGAAAGGGAGGGGGTGGCGGGAAGGCTGTGCCACTCTGGGAGGACGTCTACCACGTGGATAAATAAAGTGTATAAAATCAGAACTTCCCTACCCCATCCTGTAGAAAGAATGTGATGTTTCGTTTAGAATCCCCACTGCATATTGGGTTTGTAGACTTTCACATAAACCCTGGTTCAGTCCTCGGGCCTCCCCACACCCCCTGCCGCCTGGAGGGTGCAGGTTCAGGGCTCTGCGGGGCCACTGCCTCCGGAAGGCTGCTTGGGCCTCTGGGGGAGGGGGGCTGGGCAGAGGGCGGGAGCACCCTGAGGCTCCCCACATCACTGCAGACTTTCAAGAATCCAGCATTTTCGGTCCTCAAAGCCCTTTCTATGCAAGATGCAAAACCCAGAAACCACAGAGGAAGAGGGATAGCATTGATCACACAGACAAAAAACAAAGTAACCAAAAACCTAAATATAAATAACAAACTGGGGGAAATACTTGCAACACAGGACAGAGAACGAATTTTCTAACTTCTAAAATGCCGCTGTAAATCAGTAAGAAAAAAAGCCATCAGCACAGACACTTTCTGGCCAGGATACAAACATGCACACAAATCGACAGCAGGAGGAATACACGTATGACTTTAAAACCCTTAAAATATTTAACACAGCTTTTGGGAAATGCAGATTATTTTTCCACCAGCTGGGAAAAGACAAAAGGCTAATATTTACAGTTTTCACATCCTGGAAACAGTGCTGTAACAGCATCACACAGGATCCAGCAATTTCACTACCACACGCATCCCCACAGAGCTGAGCACAGACCCACAGGTGTCTGTCCATCCATGTTCACAGCATTATTCACAAGAGCCTCAAGGTAGAAACGACCAAATGCCTTGACAAGGGAATGGACAAATTGGTCTACACATACAATGGAGTGTGACTCACCCTTTAAAAAGGAACGGAATTCAAACATGCTGCAACATGGATGAACCCTGAGGACATTTTGCTAAGTGAAATAAGCCGGTCACAAAGGACAAATACTGCATAATTCCACTCGCGAAATACTGAGAGTGAGTGGTGGCTGCCAGGGAGGGGAGTGCAGGGAGGGAGGGAGAGGAAATGGAAGGTTAGTGCTTAACGGGGACAGAGTTGCGGAAGATGAAAAAGTGCCAGGGAGGGGAGTGCAGGGAGGGAGGGAGAGGAAACGGAAGGTTAGTGCTTAACGAGGACAGAGTTGCGGAAGATGAAAAACTTCTGGGGATGGATGGTGATGGCAGCTCAACAACATGAACGTACTTAATGCCATGGAATTGTACAGTTGAAAATGATTAAAATGGTAAATTTTATGTCCATTTTACCACAATAAAATATTAAATAAGATTTAAATATGTACATAAACTCTAGAGATCCAGTTCTTCAGAGGTGCCTGCCTGCCTGTTTGTGGGGACGCCTCAACAGGGAGCACATCCAGGAACTACAGACACACTGCACTGCGCACACGCACAGGCCCAGGGCTACACACTGCACTGCGCACACGCACAGGCCCAGGGCTACACACTGCACTGCGCACACGCACAGGCCCAGGGCTACACACTGCACTGCGCACACGCACAGGCCCAGGGCTACACACTGCACTGCGCACACGCACAGGCCCAGGGCTACACACTGCACTGCGCACACGCACAGGCCCGGGGCTACACACTGCACCGCGCACACGCACAGGCCCAGGGGTACACACTGCACTGTGCACACGCACAGGCCTAGTGTCACAAAGATGCCTAGTGGCAACAACTCGAAGGCTCATGGGCAGAGGGCTGCTTAATACATTGCGAACCAGTAGTTTTCTTGCCAGCTTTACCCAGTGGCCAGATAAGTTTCTATTGAATGGGTACAAAAAATGTTTTACAAAGTATCATACTTTAAAAAGATATTAGCTTGTAAGAACATGTAATAACTTCAAAATGCAATGGGTATTTAATTTTAAGGCGTGCCCTTAACATTTATGTAACACACTGTGTAATGTGAAAACATGAGAATGCTCGTCATCCGCCCGCAGTGTTAAGTAAAGGAAATCAACCAACCATTAAATACGTTACACATCCCTTTATAGCTGATGCCTGGCCCTGTTATCAGGATTTTGCATAAATTCATTTAATTCTCACAATCATGCAGCAAACTTACCCACGGCTTAGAGGACACAAGCGCAGAAGGTGCACAGCTGGCTCCTGTCGGGGAGGCTCTGAACCAGGGGACCCGTGGGATGCAGTGTGAGTGCCTCTCTGGTCATGTGACATTCGGACCAGAGCCATCAAATGGAGGCCAAGTTCCACAGCCTTGAGCTGCTCAGTTCCGTGGGAAGTCGGTGTCTGTTCTGCTCCCAGCTGTGCGTGGAGCCGGAGGGTGAGGACCTGTCGGCTGGAGCACAGTGGAGCCTTTCCTGTCAGCCCCCCCCCGCCCAGCAGTGGGTTGGAGCAGGGACAGGTGAACAGGTGGGGGGCCCCTACCTTTTGCTCACAGATCGTTTTCATTTGTTTGCACATCCGATGTGGCCAAAAAGCTGTGATGGTCAATAAGTAACGGAAGGCTCGCCCTGGCCCCTTCCACGAGGCCCACTGTCACGTGACGCTGAGAAGGGAAGGAGGCCAAGCGCCGTGTAAGGGACAGCAGACGCGCACAGCGTCCTCACCGCTTACTCAGGGCTTACGTGCTAGCACCGGACAGCGTTTCCTGGGAAAAGAAGACTCTCATTACGGCTGGATCCATGAGCCCCAGCTCAGCGGGAGGCTGGCCTCCGCCTGGGCTCCCCGAGCCCCAGTGGATCAGCAACCTCCGCAGGAGGGGCTGGGCGGGCTCTGCCTCCCGCACGTGCGGGGCCACCTGCAGCGCCTGCCCCCTCACGTGTGATTTATTAAAGCTACAGTTCCTTCCCCTTAAGTTTCCCTAGGCTAGAGCAGCGGTTCTCAACCTGTGGGCCGCGACCCCTTTGGGGGTTGAACGACCCTTTCACAGGGGTCGCCTAAGACCATCGGAAAACACATAGATAATTACACAGCCTTGAGCTGCTCAGTTCCGTGGGAAGTCGGTGTCTGTTCTGCTCCCAGCTGTGCGTGGAGCCGGAGGGTGAGGACCTGTCGGCTGGAGCACAGTGGAGCCTTTCCTGTCAGCCCCCCCCCGCCCAGCAGTGGGTTGGAGCAGGGACAGGTGAACAGGTGGGGGGCCCCTACCTTTTGCTCACAGATCGTTTTCATTTGTTTGCACATCCGATGTGGCCAAAAAGCTGTGATGGTCAATAAGTAACGGAAGGCTCGCCCTGGCCCCTTCCACGAGGCCCACTGTCACGTGACGCTGAGAAGGGAAGGAGGCCAAGCGCCGTGTAAGGGACAGCAGACGCGCACAGCGTCCTCACCGCTTACTCAGGGCTTACGTGCTAGCACCGGACAGCGTTTCCTGGGAAAAGAAGACTCTCATTACGGCTGGATCCATGAGCCCCAGCTCAGCGGGAGGCTGGCCTCCGCCTGGGCTCCCCGA
>NW_005366075.1:562078-562932 GCF_000412655.1 Myotis brandtii | reverse complement strand
CTGCCTGAGGACACACTTCGGCTTCCAAGGCCTCCTGAGACGGGAAAACTATTTCAGCAGAAAAGAACTTTCCGGGACTGTGGATTCCTGGCAACTGCACCTCCCAGACCACCCCACAGGCAAAAACACCTCCTGGGCTGAGGGGATGGGGCAGGAGGAGCGGTGGGCAGTGGGCTGAGACTCCTCCTCCAGGCGGCCCTGCAGAGCCCGTCCCCCCTCAGCGCAGCTGCAGTGGCTGAAGTGCCAGCAGCCCACAGGCTGGGTGAGCCCAGGTGGGGACGGGCAGGAGGGACGGGGGACCGGTCCTTGGAGTTTTCCTGTCTCCCACCCCAGTTCTTGGGGCTGAGAAGCCAAACCCCTGAACCTCTTTATCTCAAAAGACACTTGGCAGGGGCCAGATTAGGGTTATGGGAGCTGTCTGCAGAAGGTGGAAACATGGTCACTTCTGCATTCGGCCTTGTTGCACGCACATACACACAGGCACATACACACAGGCACATACACACATGCACATACACGCACACACGCACATGCACACACACGCACGCACATACACGCACATGCACACACGCCCCACCCCCACCAGGCAGCCGGCCTCAGAGGCGAAGCACTAGTCCTGGGAACTCTGTAGTTTTCTGGTGGCTTCCTTGGTCCCTGACTCAACTCTGGCCTCAGTCTTTTTTCACACCCACTAGTGAGCAGATGGATTCAGCACCAACAGGTGGGAAAAGATCGATAAAGCATGGCCCTGGGACAGCCCCCAAAGGCCTCTCTCTGCTTCCACCCTGTACCCTCAGGGCCCAGCCAGGGAGTGGCCGGGTCGCTGGCATCAGGACGGGGCCTGGGGGTTACAG
>NW_005366075.1:522405-560407 GCF_000412655.1 Myotis brandtii | reverse complement strand
GGACAGGCCTCCCCCGCACCCCGTTGCTAAGCCTGCGGACCCCGACTTACACACGCCGGTCTGTGTCCGTGTCCCAGGGCCCCGGGCTGGGCGTTTAGGAGCGAGCCTGTCCCCCAACTCGCGATTCCGCCCTGGGCAGGGCCCACGGCAGCCGTGGGAGCACCGCGTCCTGCCCTGGTCACTGTGACCCCGTTTCAGGGTCCCATTCACACAGGAGGCTGCAGTGACAGGCACAGGCGGGGCTGCTGTTTTCGCTAGATGGGGTGGGGGGGCCCTCCGGTGTCCTGGCCCCTCTGCTGTCTCCTCCCCTTCACGGCGCTCCCTACACTCAGCGCAGGGTCCGGGGCGCTGAGGCCACAAGTGTGTTCTTGGGGGTGGGGGCCCCAGAAATATGCTGAGGAAGTGGGCCAGACTTCCCGTGTGACTGGCGTGTGGAGGGAGGTTCACGTTCCAGGCCTGAGAGCAGCGTCCCTGGGCCCACGGTCCCTCTATGCAGCCCGGTGGGAGCCCCGCCTTCTCCAGTCCGGGCTGGCTGCGTGGCCGGAGGCACTGGGTGGGGAGGGAAGCTCCGAGCCCGTGGACCCACATTTACACCCGCCTCTTACTTACTACGTGACCTTGAGAGAATGACATGTGTCTGGAAGGCAGGCTTCCCTTCAGGGCACAGCCCATCCTGGGCACGCACGGGGCGGCCCGGCCTGTTTCTAACTCAGATCCCATCAGTCCCAGGAGGCCCGCCAGTTACCAACGTGGAGCTTTAAAAATATATATATATGAGAAACTTTAAAATGGAGAGTTCTAGTCTTACTTATATGTCTCCTTATTGACTGGCGGCCACTCGACTCCTGGGGCCTCAGCCAGCCCTGGCCACAGCCTTTCAGGTGCGAAGGGCCAGCTAGGAAAGCCGCCCTGTCTGCAGAAACTCCGTCAGGTGGGTAACTGGGCGCGGCCGCCGTGCAGACAGGAGGTCCCAGGCAGGCCGGCCGGCCACGCCTCCGCCCCTTCGGGGACACCTGGCACGTGCCCGAGTCTGCCAGCAGCACAGGCCAACTGCCCACAGCTCAGCCATTCTCAGCGCCTGGGCTCTGATGGCTCTTCCGGGACTGACTGCAGCCTCCTGGCCTGGCCGGTGCTCAGAGCCAGCGGCAGGAGTCCACGGCCACCAAGGGGACCAGCCATCTTAGTCCAAAATCCCACACGTGGCTGTTTGGCTTGGCCCCTGTGGTTTCTAAGGGTAGGAAAGTGTGGCTTTAACTTTCTACAAAAACAAGGCCGCACCAAACCACTGGGCAAGCTGGTGCCCACAGCCCACGTGGACGTGCCAGTTGTCTGCCCGTGGGTGCTGGGTGGGTGTGGCTGTGCCTGCCCCGTCCTGCTCCCCCTCACAGGAAGCCCAACACGCCAACCAGAGGGAAGGGCATCTTCACAGGAAGCAGCGTTCTTGTATCTTATTCAAATTTAAAAATCACATTTGGATTCTTCTACCAATATAAGCAGCACAGTCCTACGCAGAGCACACACAGCTGCGCAGAGTGGACCCTTCCGGAAGGAGAGTCACAGCTGGGCAGCCCTGAGGCCCAGGAACGTGCTGAGGCCGCCGCCACCCCAATAGGCCAGAGTTGGGTGAAGGCAGCGCCATCACGTGACAGCACCACTCCTGCCGGCCCCGCCCAGCCCCTCACCTCACCTGACAGCAAGGCTGGAGCTTCTCTGGCGCTTTAAGCCAGTGGTCGCCAACCTTTCGGACCTCACGGACCACCAGTTAGCCCCCCGCCTTTTGGCCTGTGCGGGAAGGTTGGCTTCTGCCCTTTTTCTAACTTCCCACCTCAGCGGGATGAGGGCCTCTGCGCACTGCCTGTCAGGCTGCCTTTTAAACTACCTTTTTCAACAGTATTAATTAAACTTAGAAACAAACAGGAATACAAAAACATTAATCCATTACATTTTATTATTAAATACATCTTAGATTCTTATCCCGTACTTTTACCAAAAGGCACTACAATTTTGGCAAATATCTAAATAACGGAACTATCGACCAAAATTCTGCAGAAGTTCCTGAAATGAGCCAGAGAAGCCCATGGAGCGGAGCTCACTGGCTCCCGCACAGAAACCTGACCCTCCAGCCGCACACCGAGGGGACCTTCCGCGGCCCCAGGTTCTTCAACGGTTCAGGGGAGGACTGCGTACACGCTGGCCCCGTGCGCATTCAGTGTGTGGAGGCGGCACATTCGGGTGGGGACGAGGTGACCCTTCCTGAGGATGGGCCTTTCACGTGTGCTCTGCTGCGAGCAGCCGCGGGAAAGCAGCTCCAGACGTGGACGCCGATGTCGCTGATGGCCCAGCAGCCCTGTCGCCTTCCTCTGATGTCCGGGTCAGCGCCATCCTGGTCCCACCAGGGCTACTAGGAGCTTATGAGAAGGAATCTCACTGTGATCTTTCCTGCAAAGAAACAGCAATAAAATCACTCCCGCTCAGAGGAATTCCTGTCAACCAGGACCTTCATGTGCCTCCCGCTCTGGAGATGGCCGAGTGCAGGGCAGGAGGGGACCCGCCACGTCTCACAGCCCCGAGAATGGGTGTGCAGCTCACACGTGGCTGAGAAAGCCCGCGCTGATACCAGAGCCCGTGTCAGAGCCACACACACGCCAACTGCTTCCAGCCTCCACACCCCATGACCGGAGTGGCGCTGCCGGCGTCACCCCGCACTCGCCCGCAGAGCTGTACGATTCTGCCCACAGCCACCACAGGACATACAGACGGTGCCTGCTGCACAGGTCTGGCGGCCAGCGCTGCGGCCTCTTCTCGGAGTGGAGTTGCAGCCTCTGGGCACTAGGAACAGGAAGGCTTTTTGCTCGAGGGCTCGACTCCTGTTCCTGCTGAACTGAGCCAGTGTGTAAATGAGAACTGATATCAGCTCAGTAGGCACCGGAGGGCGGGTCCAATCACAGCCGTAGAAGCAGTGCCTCGGCTGGAGCTGCCGTCGTCCTGGGGCTGCAGGAGACAGAGACCTGGGCTGCAAACACAAGAGAGAGTCACGGTGCCCCCGAGGAGCACGGGGCTCCACACGCACCCAGCCCCACGCACATGCAATCCCCGCGACAGTTTTCCTCATCTCCTGTGATGCATTTGGTTTTAGTGTTTTATAAGAACAACGTTTGCAGCGAAAAACACATCTGACCTTTCAGAGAGCTACCTAGTTAGTCATCGTTCTGTAGCCTTTCGGTACATTCCTTGCACTGGTGACAAGAGAAAGTGCATCGTCGGGCTGAGCAGGTCTCTCCTCCTCCAGAATCGGGCTCGCACCCGAGCTGACCACTCAGCAGCAGCCTCTGCCCCACCGGCTCCAACTTACTGTCCCATCTCACCTTCTCTTCAGGTGCAGAACTTAGCCACTGTGAACAAAGCGGAAACCAGTCACTGTTCACCAATCAGCTAAGCTCTGCACCTCGGCAGAGAGGTCTCCAGCTGGGCACAATGGGGGCGGGAGCGTCTTCGTGGCCGCTGGCTTCTTCTGTTTCCGGAGAAGAGCTACCACGTGCATCGTTCTCCCGCTGCAGAGAGCGAGCGGCTCTGGCTCTGGAGAGCAGCCAAGGTCGTGGTTGCGTGGTAATCCCTGGCAATGTGATTTTAATCTTAAGTCACAAATCAGCATGCCAGGAACCCAAGCAGCCAGAGCACTCTGGAGCCGCCGTGCCTGCGTGCCGAGCCCACACCGCACACACCTGGTCCTTGGTCACGAGGCGACGACATCACCTCCAGGCCTGCCTCACTACCACATGGTTTTATTTTTTTGTCATTCATTTCCGTGCTGTCCTAGAGGAACAATTTTTTAAATCAAAGGACTCAGAGATGCCCATACAAATGCCAGTGCAGTTTTGGAACACAAGCTAGGAAATGCACCGACAGGCCTCCGGCAGGGTTGGTGGAGACGGCCGTCCCTCCTGTCCCCCTGGGCTCAGGGATGTCTGCTGGAAGGTGCAAGTCCCTGGTCTTAACTGAGGGGGGGCAGGCAGAGGGGATGCATGTGACCCCCAGTTCATCTGGAAGGGGAAGGACAGGGAGGCGAGAAAATAGCAGACTCCTCGCCAGGCCCACTCCTTTGCCTGCTTGAGGCAAAAACTGCACCAGAGTCGTGAGAGCTGCGTGCCCACTGTGGTTCCCACGGCTGAGAACAGGGGACGGGCAAGAAGTCTGCCCAGGGCAGTTTCACACACTTTAAGAAACACAAACTCCCCGTGAAATTGAACATCGAAAGAGAAATATGACTTATACTGGTTACTATAGGAGGTTGGCAACAAGATAACTGCTCTGTTTTGTAAACTGGCCCATCCATGACCAGGGCCTGGAGCTGCCTGGGAATGCTGTTGGGGTCGTCTGCACACAGCTGTCTCACTACCAGAGGCTCAATCGCCGCAGCTACTCCTACCATTTCCTTTCCCAGCAAACACAATGCCTCGCCTCTCCTGGGAGGTGCGCACTCAGAAAGGTGTTCCTCCTCAGCATTAGGCTGCTTCCCAGTAAGTAAGGTTCTTAAATATCCTGGACAAAAATGATTTCCCAAGACAGAAGCAAACTAAGCGTCCAACAATGGGTTAAGAAGAACAACATAAACTATTAAATATCCATTAAAACTGTATTTACAGAGAAGCTATATAACATGAAAAATGATTGAGATCTATGGTCACGTTTTTAAAAGGATACAAGATTAGACATACCCTATTTATAGCATGTAAAACCTGGAAGAAAAACAGACCTAGAAATGATGGTTGTTAGAGAGAAACAACACACTTATAACCCCACAGTTCTACTTCAAGACGTTCCCGACCATTGCTAAGTTACTGTTTAAATACAGAGCTCTCCACGGAAAGCCTAACTGCTAGGATGTAAATCTCCACAGGTCAATTCCAAGCACAATTAACAGGAAAAGCAATTCAAATAATTCAGGACTTCCTGCCCACTAAGCCTGGGAGGCTCAGCTCAGCGAGCCTGCCCGCAGACGCAGCTCCGAGGCCGGAGGCAGGCTTTGGCGGGAGGACCTCCTCCCAGCCTCCCAGGTCAGCGGGGTCAACCTGAGCGACGGCAAGTTCTCACGCAGCCCAGGAGTGGCCACTGGCCTCGCTCTCCTGCGTCAGCCTTCACCTTGGAGGCCAGGGGCCAGCACCGGTGCTGGGCTCCTCAGTCTACCTCCTAACCATCCCCACGATGTGCTCCCCCAACTTCTGTTACTACAAGTGATAAAGCTGAAGTGGCCAAAGCTGTGCCAGGGAGAGCTGTCCTGCCTGGGTGGACAGCTCTGCTCCTGGTGACCACTCCCAGGCGCCCGCGCTGGGGCAGAGGACTGACTGCTGCGGGTGCTCTAGGATCACTGTTTGGTTCTTCATTTATGTGGCTCCTATGAGAAATCTGGTTAGAAACGAACAATGGGGCAAGGAATGGGAGAGTTTACCTCTTTAAAACAGCATCTCGGCCACCACCTGGGCTGAGCATCTGTCCATCTGCTCCTTGGTCAGCTGGAAGCACTGGCGGGCGAGCTGCTGCTGCCGGGCGTCCTCGCTCACCATCAGCTCCCCGTAGAGGTAGATGCCCATGGCCTGCAGGGGCAGAGGCCAGAGAGCATGAGACAAAAGGAATTATGTGTCCACACTTGCAGTCTGTTTGTTTCACACAAACGTGCTGGTCCAGAAATCACAGAAGACCCGAGAAAAGATAAGACAGTTGAATAGTTGTACTTGAGGAACCGTAGTCTTCAACTTCTCTTTCTTGCTTTCACTGAAACTCTTAAGGAATTCTCAGCTATCAATTCCATCAACAGAACCGTGGTGATTTAACTGATGACAAAGTGGTGACAGTGAGCGTTTCTCTAGCGATGGCCGTGCTCTGGAGGAGAGGGGGGCTCGGTGCAGCTAACGGCAGCACCGAGGTGCTGTGTGCATGTCACAAGACATCGCTCCTTCCCAGGACAGGTGGCCCTCGGCACTGCTGGGCCGCGCAGACCACCACGCCACACGCAGCCACGGGCAGGCAGCAGCATCACGCCACCCGGGAAGATGCCCACTGCTTCAGCCCAGCCGACCGCGGTCCCTCCACTGCGGCAAACACTGGCTCTTCTGTTCCAGACACAATGCTGCGAAGACCTATGTCTGCACTTTTCCAACAGTTTTAAAAAACAGCCAATTATGCTCTGAAGACCCAAAACCCCTCGGGTTCTGCCTCCTCTCTCCACGCTTGGCTGTGCCATGGGTCCCCTCTGCTGGGGCAAATTAAGAGAAGGACCTCAAAGACAGCGCGAGACAAAAACTTGTCTAGTTAGAGGCTCACGATTTCTTTCCCGTAAAGGCTGTGATGTGGTAATCCGTATTTAGGAAAGTTCATGGTTCTAAGTATATTACAGTTAACTCTGGTTTTCAAATAGACCTTCATTTTCTCCTGCATTTTGTCCTCCTTATACTCCACTCTGTGTTTCCAAACACCTCCTGCTCCACTGTGCAAATGTGACATTTCTTCTGGTACAAAGTCATGCATTTTTCTTTGTGGGAATAACAAGCCCTTCCGTGCTGGCAGCCCCCCATCTTCAGGCCCTCTCAAAAGCTCCTTTGTTTGCCCTGCCCCCGCTCTCCGCCCGACTGGAACACGCTCCAAGCCGTCGGGCCCTGGCTGGGCAGAAAGCTCGCTCATAGGCACACACTGGTCAAGCCCACGGGCCGAGCTGCAGGCTGACTTCCAGCCGCACAGACCCCGTGGCACATGTCCCGCCACGGACAGCCACGCCAGGACAAGTGTGGGTGGGCGCAGAGCAGCACGGAGGACATCTCCAAACATGGCCACCCACGCACGCTTCCTGCGGGCTCCTGGGAGGATGACCACTTTCCTCTGGTGAGCAGGGAGGAAAGTTCTCGCAGGAAAGACACTCAGCACAGGCCTGTCTGGCGTGACAGGTGCAGACAGACAGACAGACAGACAGACAGACTGCTCCCGCGGCTCGGCTCTCCATCTCGCCTTCTCACAGGCTTTAAGTCAGGACCAGCGAGTACAGAGAGATGCACCAGCATGACTGAGCCACCCTGGACCCGAGGCCTGTGATGCCGTGAAGTCTGCACAGGCCTCGCTTGGTCTCGGCCACGGCCACCCCAGGTGAACCAATGGTGCCTCTGAGGACCAGGGCTCAGTGCGCTCTCAGGGGAGAATCTGCTCCTACCAACCCTTCAGACTTTGGGAAAATGTTTAAGTATTTGTTACCCTTGGGTCCCGGACAGCCGGCAGCAGCACCGGCAGAACCTGAGCTGGGAGGACCTACCTGGTCCTCCTGAAGGAACCTCTCCACGGTTTTGTACGCTGTTGTGTATTTGTGCTTGACAACGAGTTCACACCACCGATGGCGAACCTTCACAAACGAGAGAAAACCCAGTAAGCAACACACCAGCAGGTTCCCTTGGCCGCAGGAGTGTCAGACTCAGAGCCTTCTGTGTCCCCGTCCCCGCTTATCCTCGGGGGTGTGTGCCAGGACCCGTGATGCCTGAAGCCTCAGAGAGGGTGGGCTATGACCAAGTTTAAGGCCTTTGCCACCTCAGCTAAGCACTTACCACACCGTGGCTGTAACTTTTGCAGTCTGAAGCACAAAAGCAAAACTGGCCCAAATTTCTTTTCCTTCTTCACAATTTCAAAAATAGAAAACCCGTTCCTACCACAGATCTCAGCAACCTCCGCTATGATTTCTTTCTTTCCTTATTAAGTTGAGAGCTTTCATGTTTTTACACTAAGGAAGCTCCATACGGCTCCTCTCTGGGGGATGCGAGCTCCGGCCCGGAGCACCGCACGGGGAAGTGCCGTTTCAGTGGCCTGACTGCAGAGGCCGCCAGTGACCCACGTGCGGGGAAGGCTCCTGTGCTGCCCGGAGACACGGGACAAAGGAATGAGTCACGTCCTGGTGGGGGACAGAGCGAGAGGGTTCGAGATTTCATCATTCTACTCAGAATGGCATGCAACTTAAATCGTAACAACTGTTTATTTCTGTAATTTTCCATTTAATGTTTTCAGACTGCAGGTGACTATGAGTAACTGAAACCACAGATAATGGGGGACTACTGTACTCTTTGGAGTTTATTAACATTGTTGGCACTTTCAGCTTTAAATTTCATTTAAATTTATTTAACCATGTTCCTCATTAGGAGGACTGTTAGTCAACTTCGGGGGAGGAAAGTGCATGTTTCAGTTGGGTGTTGTGATGTTTTTAAAGATTTTGCAAAACAACAGGTAAACGAAAAATGCAGCTAAGAAACTAAAGGCACATCCCCGGCCAGGCGGCAGGTACGCTGCCCACTGGGCTGTCCATGAAGGTTTCCTTTGAAACCACAACTTCACTTCCTGCAATAACCGATATGGTTCAAAGCTGCTGATGGTTACAACGAAGAGAGGGAGGCCGGACGACACTCCACATTCCTGAGAAGAGGCAGAGCGCCTCCTGGGGGGTTTGGGATGTCTGGGGGGGGACAAGGGGGGAGCAGGGAGAAGACCAACGTGATGCAAGCAGCTCGCACTGCAGGTTTGTACAACATGCGGAAAACAGATGAGCTAAAGGTGGGTGCTGTTTAGTAAAGACACTTTCCTAAAGACTGCCAGCACCCCCTCCCTCACACACACCCCTACAGACCATGTGGAGGTGAGACCCCAGCCCTGGCTGCCTCTGCTGACAGCGGCAGAGCCCTGGCATTTCTCAGCCCTGAGGCGCGTTCTTCACATGGAAATCCCACCTGGATTTGGTTTTCAGAGTCGTTTCAGGCCAATTCTACTGCATCACAGGTTATGCTCAGGTAGCAACGACCATGTTGGTCCACACTGTGATCCACGCTGGCTACACATGGAAGGGACTGTGTGCATTTGGAAAAGCCGCCTTCCATCACTCTGTTTTACTGGCCTTTAAAGGAACCCATTGGTGCCAATAGTAAAACACAAGCCATTTCAACGTTTTGGCCGGGTCCCCCATAAATTTTATCATTACCCACCAACCTGGCCAGATCTCTCCTTTAATCTACTATAAATAGATTTACACGCAATTAGGAATGAAGGGAAGAAACAAATCTTTTGGAAAGAATCCTTCCCGGGGCTACTGTGCTCCCCGACAGTGTTAATTCGGGGACTCTGGTGGCGCTGCCCTTGGCTGTGGGCAGCCAGGTCCTTTGAATCTGTAAGGAAGGGATACCCATGAGCTTTCACATCCAGGAGGGAATGTCAGAGGTGCATGGGAAGGAGCTAACAGCCTGGGGCCATCACCACGAAGGGAAGCTGCTCGGACGAGATGGGCCTCGGCAATCTTTCCATCTTCAATAGAACGCTCTTTCCTGTGCAAGCAACAGAAACTAGCAGACCATACATGGGCAAGGGCAGCCCCGGAACTGTTCTGAGCGGAAAGAACACGTGAACAGAGAGGTCAGCTCCTCACACATCCATCGGAGGAAGCCATTAGAGCCACCAGACCCACTCCCGCAACTCACGTCCAGGCCACGCTCCGGAGAGACGGCAAAGGGTGCCTCTACCCCTCGTCTTATCCCAGCTCATGGTCATCTAAACACCCCAGAACCAACATCCTGCCAAGCACCAGCAGCCTCTCGTTTGTGGGAACGGAGGCTCCCTGTGGCCACCAGGTGGGAGGGACAGTTAGAGACGAGGAGGCTGCTCGCCACGGCTCTGGGCCCTCAGGGAAAGCCTCCCTCTCACACCGCACCAGCTGTTAGTGGGTCACGGACGGTACCAAAGGCCTCTGTCAGCTTCAAAATGTTTGAACCGATTCGAATCCTGATCACACTGTGCCTTTGACAACGACTGCTTTTTCTCGTTCTACAACTTGGGGGAAATTCACTTTTTAGCCTGGATTTTGAGAATGGAGGTTTCAGTCTCTCATTGTTCCTTCCTGTGCTCCCCTCCACCCTGAATGTACACATACAGAAATAACTCAGCATTCATCAGACCCCCGATGGGCAGGTGGGGGCGGGATGCCCCCCCCAGCCCCCCCACAAGTGAAACAAGTTCCAGGGACAACACACAGAAAGAGGCTTTTCACATCAATATGGAGTCGGCACTGCCACGCCTCTGTTAAAAACAGTGTATTCTCACGATTAATAAGAGACCTAGTCTTCTGACCCCCGAAGGCTACAGGGCGCCCAGCCTCCCCTGCTCACCAAAGAGCAAACAGCAGGCCCTTCATCACCAAAGAGCTGAGGGCACGTCACCGTTTCCACAGCAGGACGCTCAGAAGACACCACAGGGCCCGCGCTGGCCATGGGGAAGGTGAGGTCCAGTGTGGGAGCCTCAGCCAGAGAACTGAGAAGCAGGCCTCTGAGGAAGGCTGTCCGCTCTGCATATCTGCTCTTCTTTATTTTCCGATAAATTACTGGGTGAGGTGGCACCGTTTCTCACTTCCTCGGTGCGATGGAAAATAACCTCCACGCATACCTACAGCAGCCCTGGAGCAGGAGGCGCCACGGCTCCCACGCTCGATCCCTTCATTCAGTCTCAAGAATACCCTGTGTGTACACACTATGTCCACGCGGACCGAATCCCACTGTACACACTCACATTTTATTACACTTCTGTCTCAACAGGGCTGAGAAATTTAATGACTTTTTCAACTACAACTCAAATTCACGAAGTCACTCTGAACTCATGCTAGAGATCTCCAACAAAAGCCTCGCGTCAGCCAACGTCTTAGCTGAACACCATCCGCAGTCAGGCTGCACAGAAGTAGGGCAAGGACGAGAAGGGCAAAGAGGCAGGCGGGGATGCAGGGCGTGGGGCAGCGAGGGGAAGAGGAGGAGAAGGGACGGTGCAGAGGGAGAGGCCTGGCTGTGGCGCCGCCTCCCAGGGCACTTGGAGCCTGGCTTCCCAAGGATGTGCCCGTCACCGAGCCTTCAGTGCAGACAGCAGCTGGGCCTGGCCCGTCTCCCGCCATCCAGTGCCAGGACCAGAGTGCCCCGGTACAGAGCTGTGCTGAAGGTTCCGGAACATGTGCGAGCTATTAGCATAGTGCCTGGCACACGAGTACGGAGGGATGATTAACGAAGGGGATGTACCTGGGGTGGGGGCGGGGCGGGCTAGAAGAGGTCAATGGGGGAAAAAGAGGGACATATATAGTTTCAACAATAAAGATTTTAAAAAGGAGGGCGGAGGCCCGTTTCTTCCCATGAAGTCCCAATGAAGTCGTGATACACAGATGTACGCACACAGGAGTGCACATGTAAACACTAATAAAAATCAGCTTGCAATCTGCTTCTCAATGTTTCTGCTTGAGGGACACTGAAGACTGGGTGCTGCCCTCCGTGCACAGCTGGGCTGTAACACAGCGGCACTCACCCGCCCCTGTAGATGGACTTCACAAGTTTCCAGGTTTCTGAAGCCTCTCTGAGCAAAAGGGGATGGGAACCCAGCAAAGCAAATGGTGTCGATGGGAGTCTCAGAATTTGGGTGGGAGAATGAAGAATGTTTGCAGAAGCCGATTCATGCCAGACCCACATTTGATAGCAGAACGAAAACCCTTCAATGATCCCTGAGCTGCACCTGGACCGTGTCCCCCCACAGCAGGGACTCCGCCAGGACAGTATGTCTGTGATAACAGGCCTCCGTCATCTGGGAGACCTGGGTAGACCGATGGCCTGGGTATCCAAGAGGAATTTTGCAGGAAACACACACATAGGCCTCTAACTACAAGGCTGATGGCTCATTTGCTCCAAATACATTCACAGCAGCCGACACTTATGTATATACACATGCATACACTCTCTATTTTCTGTTCCTTAGGCTGGCTGGTGACCTACTAAATTGACCTCCTGACCCACAGAGCGGTGCCAGGGTCTAACCCAGCAGCCCTGTCCGCTGGGCTGGTTGCTCTCACCAGGCCCGGCCCGGCCCTGTGGCGGGGATGCTGTGAGAACTGACCAGTTGCCGAGCAAGTGCTAGACTAGAGACTCCCACACAGGAAGTGCTTTTCATCTTAGCAGGAGCCGCATGCTTCGGCTTTATTTCCTAATTCAGAGTTCATTTTCATTGAATTTATAAAGCTGGGGAATATTACTTCTAAGAGCTGTTTGTTAACTGGTGAAATAAGGAGCGAGTGCCTGTCAGAGGGCTGCTGCTAGTTGGAGGGGCGGCCCTGGACGTGTGGAGGGAAGGGTCGGGGCAGGACTCTGAGCAGACTCCCGCAGGGACAGAGCGGAGGAAGTGGGGCACCACCAGGGAGGGGCCTAGAGGCCTGAGGGAGCTGGGACTTCTCGAGCCACCCCTGGGAAGTACACCAGGGGCCTGGGGCCTGGGGCCTGGGATTTTCCAAACTATTTGTAAAGACAGATGGCTCTGCCTTGTGCCAGCGTCAGCCTCGGTCACGTGGCATATGTGCCACTTGAAGACATTCTCACTGCCCAGAGGCTGGGCTGAGCCGAACCACGGGCTCAGAAAGGCAGTCCAGGTGAAGGAAGCCCTGGATGTCCGAGTGCCTTACAAATGGCACCTGCCGTGTGGGGGCATGTGTGTTCCGAGGTGACAACGGCATTGCTGATGTAACCAGGGGCTCCCCCACATTCATCGCTCTCTCCTGGAAACAGGACAAGAAAATTGCCAAAGGACCACCCCGCTCCCCACCTCAATCCCTTCATCCCGAGACATTTTAATGGATGCAGATCCAGTGGTCTGCTAGACTCCAGGATGGTGACGGTCAGCAAGTGTTTCCTGTCAACGGCCAGAGAGTGAGCATTTTTGCTTTTTCTGCTCATTTGCTGTTATATCACAAAAGCAGCCTGGACAATGTGTAAGCGATGGCCTTGGCATGGCTAGGCATGGCAGTTTCAGACGCATCTACAGAACAGGCTGCGGGCTGGCCTGGCCTGGCTCTAGTCTGACGCCGCTCTACCTCGGAGACCCGCGCTCCGGCTCCCAGAGTGAGTGCGAGCACAGGCAGTGGCACGTCAGCAAACGCCTAACCCCAAGCTACCAGCATGCGGGCACGGGAGCTCGGGAGCTGGCTCCCCAGCTTCAGCCTGGTCCTGCCAGGAGCACACCAGGGTGCTCCTGACTGCGGCCGGAGTCCCTGCTCTGTGGGTTAAGTTCCACCTACACGAGCACGCGCTCCAGCACTCCTCCTACCACGGTGTCTCCCGCCAGTCACGGGCCTGGGACGCATGCAGGTACAGGCCTGGGTGTCACCCTGACTTTGAGGAAGAGCCCCCACCCCAGCTCACGCCCAGTCTGTCCATGCCAGAGAGGTGCCCTCTGGGAATCCCCACACACCCCAGACCCCACATTTATTAACACATGACAACTCTCACTGCTCTTTTATAGCTTTTAACCCAAAGGTTTGTTTTTTAACTTCAATTTTAGATCATTTTGCATGAAGCTACTTCTAAAAATTATCATCTAATAAACTAATTTTCCGAGGTGGTTTTCAAACACTTCTTAAATGTAATTCTAACTTTTAATAAAAATATAATCTGAAACCCCAGTATATAAGACAGTAAAGAGAAGACTACAAGTGGGTTCTTCAAGCGGCTTCACTCTCCAGGCCGGGCAGGAAAACTGAAATAGGAAACTCCTTGGTTCCTGGAGGTGGAGTTTGAAGACCAGTGTCTTCTGAAGAGTCCTTGTGCCTGAGGAATAAATGGAGTCAGAGGGTGAGTAGACAGTGCTATAGGCAGACGACGACAGCCAACACCCCGCCTGGGCTCTGTAGCCAGTGTGCCACCCAGACAGAGCAGGCGGCGGTCAAGGTCACGGAGAGTGAGCGCGCTGCTCCGCCACTGCAGTCCTGGATCCGGGGTTTGGTTCGCTCACACTCACTGCCCTGCTTAAAAGCACCCATGTCTCCTGTAGGCACTGCTTCCCCTGCTTTAGTTTTAAATGTTTAAAAATTGTAACAGGTACCTTTACCCAGAGAACCCAATGAACCAGCCATTCAACCGAATTCATTCTGACTTCAGCAGCAGCAGCAGCGGACACATTGTTTGTGTTCTCCCTTCTCTCCACCGGCCACAGCTGGAGTGAGTACTCAGTCACTCCACAGACGTTCACTTACAACACTGCAGGGTATTCCCTCCTGCTAATGCACTCCAGCCCCTTCAGTCCTTCGGTCTTATGGCACCAGAAAGCTCCAAAATGGCTTAACAACCTTCAGAAGGAGGCTGTGAGGGGCAGCAGACAAAAGGGACAAGGAGGCCTGCGGTCACCATGGGGCCCCACCTCATCCAGCACACCACGCACAGTCGAATGAGCACCTCTTTGGCCGGGAGTTCCCATCCCCGCCTGTCCCTGCACCGTCACTACCTCAGAGTGCGCCTGACAGTCGCTCCAGCTCAGTGCTCTCGGGACTGCCTGCTTCCTCGCTCGCCTGCTCCTGTGTTTACACTAAGAGTCAAGCCTGGGAGAGTGGGGCCAGGGCCTGTGGACTGTCCCCGGCCCTGTCCCAAGGCCTGGGACCCAGTTCGTGCTTGATAAACGTTTCTCAGTGAATGTACCACTTTAAACATCTCAGAATGCTTTCCAGCTACTCTGAAATTAGAATGCACAGTTGGAAGCTGTAAAATGCTTTGAAGAATGCCACCCATCCCATTTATGACAGGAAGCGCTCCCCTTTCTTTCTAGTCCTTTTGATTTCAGAATTTACTGCTGAAGAGGAAAAGTCTGCCTGGGGAACATGATCTGGGAGGCCCATTAAACCTCATTTAGAGATCCATTTTATAAGTGTAAACAGAAAGACAAGGCTCATGGCTTTTGTGAGTTAATAAGTCTAGCACTGCAGTAAACAAACCTGCTTTTTCAATTTGCGTCCTTAAATTAGATTTAACTTTGCTTTAAAGTGAGCTTACTGCTGGTAAGGGAAGCCTGCCGGGCAGCCAGGAGTGGGAAGGCAGCCGGGACAGACAGTATTTCCAGCAAGTGTTTTGTTTGGGGCGTCTCTGCTGGTCCAGTGTGGCTCATCTGCTCACTCTCCTGAGAAAAGATAGGAGAGCCGTCAGCTGAAAAGGACAGATTTCCAACATTTTACTTTGATCCTAGCACTTCCCATTTTTTCTCTCACCTTACTCAGTCTTATTCTCAAAGGGCTGCAATTGTAACATTATTTTTCTAACTAAAGGAAATTAAAAGCCACTCCATTTGCTGTCACAGAGCCAGGTTAATAAATCCCCAGGCCCGGGGTTAAGACAACAAAGGAGGCATCAGAGGCCCTGGCTCTTTCTCAAGGGCTCACACTGACCTTGCTCAGTCCGTCCCTCCGCCCTCACCTGCCTGTCAACTGTCTGTAACCGGCTGTCCCCAGTGATAACCTGAATGGCAGCGGCTGCAAGACAGGGTCCTCTGCCACCTCTCCCGGGACCGCTCTCACAGCGATACTTCTCAGCAAGGGCCAAGGGCATGGAGTGAGGCGAGGCAGAGGTGACGACACACCACATGCACCCTCTGAGGCAAATGCTAACCCGTCTCCCTCCTTGGAGAGACTATTTTATTTAAGGACATTAATGCCATTAGTCAGCTGGCTCCAAAGGGCAGAACTCGGAAGCCCATGTTGGGTCCTCCTTGAAATACGCCCGGTTTGCTTTCCTTCCGTCAACACTGCACTGGCGCACTGCGCTCTGATGTGTCAGCCTGCAATCAGGAGATAGCACACTCCACCTGCTTTTTCCGTTTCGTAACAGGTGACACAGGGCCTCTGCTGAAAAAAGGACTTTACTGTTGCCACAGAAGTGAGCACAAGTACATCCTCTGACAAGCTCAGAAGGGACCCGTGCCTGGCCACGCCCCCCCGGGCCCCCAGGGCCCCCACGCTGCAGGCTTTGCCACAGTGGCCAGAGGCTGGCTCTCCCGTGGGCTTCACCACGGGCTCCGCTGTCCCAACCACCGCGTGTCGGGCACTGGTAGCTGCTGCTCTGGAAACCCTGGAGATCCAGGAAAAGTCCTCTCCAAAAAGTAAGTACTGGGCACTGAGGATAAACAAACAGAGAGGCTCTCTCGGGGCTTACAGTTCAGTAGAAAGTTTAAGAAAAATTCAGTAACCGGCAAGTGTAGATATCCATGTCATGGAAGGACTTAACAGGGTGCAGTGAGGGAAGCGGGGAGACCCCGAGGTGTGGTCAGAAGACTCCATGTGACACTGCTACTGGACAGGGCCCCTCAGCCCTTGTCCAGCCATTCCATGTTCCACGAAAAACCATCCTCTCTTCTCCCTCCTTGATGCCGTTTCTCCCAATGGCCTTCCCTAGCGGAGCAAGCGAAATGCACTCAAAAAAACAAATCCCAAGACTTCAAGGCAGAACTAAAACCATGAAACTCTTAAGAGAAGACACAGACCTAGGTCTTCCAGACCTTGAATCAGGCAATGGCTTCCTAGATGTGATACCAAAAATACAAGCAAAAGAAGAAAAAATAGATAAATTAGATTTTATCAAAATGAAAACTTCTGTGCTTCACTGTCAAGAAAGTGAAAAGAGCCATGGCCGGTGTGGCTCAGTTGCTTGGGTGTGTCCCGTGCACCGAAAGGTTGCCAGTTCAATACCCGGTCAGGGCACATGCCTGTTGTTTCGCTCTCACATCGATATTTCTCTCTCCCTCTCCCTCTCCCTCCAAAATCAATAAAAAATCTAAAGAAGAAAGTGAAAAGACTATCCACAGAGAGAATATTTTTGCAAATCATACTTGCTAAGGAACTTGTATCTAAAATATATAAAGAACTACTATAACTCAGTAATAAAAGACAAATAAAGCCATTCAAAATGAGCAAAAGATCTGATCAGACATTCTCCAAAGATATACTAATCTATATAATAAAAACCCAGTGGTCGTAACGCCATAACGACCAAAGACCGATCACCAGGAGGCTGCGTGTGCAGCGAGGCACGCGTGGTGGGCGGGGACTTGACTCTGGGTCCCGCAACGCTGGGGAGACTTGGGGGAGTCCTGGGTCTTGTGCGATTTTGCGCGCTGGGTCACTAGTAGTCAATAAGCACATGAAAAGGTATCCAACATGATGATGTTACCAAGGAAATGAAAATCAAAAGCACAACGAGATATTCTTTCATAACCAAGAAGATGGCGAAAATAGAAGAGACAATAACAAGAGTTAGCAAGGATGAACAAAAACTGGAACCCTCATACACTTGTGGGAGGATATAAAATGGTGCAGTAACTTTGGGGTAGTTTGGCAGTTAAAACTCAAAAGGTTAAACAGAGTTACCATGTGACCCAGCAATTCCACTCCTAGATACAGACCCAAGAAAAGTGAAAACACATCCACACAAAACGTCTTCACAGAAGCATTATACACAACAGCCCACAAGTGGAAACAATCCAAATGTCCATCAACGGATGAATGAATAAACACATGTGGTTTATCTATACAACTGAAAATATTTGGTGACAAAAGAAAAAGACGTGCTGATACATGCTAAAACACGGATGATTACTGAACATACATGCTAACTGAAAAGAAGCCAGCCACAACAGTCACATATTGTATGTTTCATTTGTATGGAAGCCCGGAATAGGCAAGTCTATAGAGACAGAAACATTAGCGTGGGGCCGCAGAGTGGGGGCAGGGAGAGATGAGAATGACCGATGAAGGGTACAGGGTTTCTTTTGGGGATGATGATAATGTTCTATCGATTTTGGTGATGTGTACAACTCTGTGAATATGTGGGTGAATTGTATGGTGTATGAATTATATTTCTCAAAAGTCTTATTAAAACCCAGGAATCAAGTTGGGGAATGCAAAAGGTACTATTCTAGGCAGTCCATTCCTGGGAAAACCACCTGGTGTCCTGCCGGCTGAGCCAGCTCTGGGCTGCTGCTCACGGTGGCTGGCTCCCCTGATGCCCGCACACGTCCTGTGCTCAGCCTGGGCATCTGCTTCGACCAAGGTGGGGAGACTAGCTGTCTATGGAACTTAGACCGCATGGGTCAAGGCTGCAGCAAGGCAACATGCCGACCAAGTAGCTTAACATTCACTTGTAGTGCCACCTTGTAAGTTCAGTTGGTCTTTAAATGTCAGACCCTGACATACAAAGTACCACCATTTGCACATCAATAGGTGTACGTTCATCCTTTAAAACATGTGAATCCGACGTAATTGCATTCTCTTTGCTCTCAGGCACCAGCATGTTCCCACGTCAGAGGCACAGGCGGCCAGGGACTGTGGGATCTCTAGAGCGCTGCCCCTCCCTCAGGACCGGCCCGGGGAGCTGCTCCAGCTGCTGGGAATGCTGAGGCTCAGACTATCTGCAGTTCGCCAGCTCCACAGCTCCAAGGCCAGACCCACTGAACTCTCAGATCCTGGTATGCCACGGAAACAGCGAGAAGAGAAAGATGCACAGGAAGGCACCGGAGGGGAAAGCAATCGTGAAAGAGATTTGAGCATGTTGGCAAAAGTGAGCCTTCTAGGGCAGCGGTTCTCAACCTGTGGGTCGCGATCCCTTTGGGGGTCGAACGACCCTTTCACAGGGGTCGCCTAAGACCATCCTGCCTATCAGATATTTACATTACGATTCATAACAGTAGCAACATTACAGTTATGAAGTAGCAACGAAAATAATTTTATGGTTGGGGGTCACAACATGAGGAACTGTATTTAAAGGGCCAGAAGGTTGAGAACCACTGTTCTAGGGCACCTATGGCACATGTTACATAAAAATGTGGTCCAGTTTACAGTTGTGAAATGATGGCAGTGCTCACAGACAACGGTGTGCTCCCTTAGCACCGATTTTAGTACAGAAATCTAACACAAAGGTGTGTACACTACTGACGGAGGCATGAAAAGGCCAGGAGCACCAATAAAACCCTAGGTCTTGATTTCTTTAAAGCCAAAAGGAACATGAGCTGTATGGGCCCATCGGCGCACCTTCCTGAGAAAGTCTGCAGAGACCGGGGGACACGCACCGCGGGGCAGACAGCGCCCCTGGCAGCCGCTGTGAAGAGGACCTGCTGCCCAGGACAGTGGCAGAAGCAAACGGCAAAGGACCACAAGCGACCGGAACTTCCCTAATTGAGTCTGGCTGAGCTGTAGCTAAAAGCCCAGGTATTGATGCTCTTTTCCTTTTATTTACAAGCTCTAAACAGTATGACTTGATTATAACTGTTTACTTACTAGGTCCTTTTCGGAACAATCAGGCAGATTTTGCCATCAATGGCTCACTTGTTTTCTTTGTCTTTATTATTTACCAAGCATCTGACCAGCTCAACGTGCTGTAGTAACCCTGGCCTCCAGAATAAGAGCGGAATATTGATTTAAAAGGTGGAAGTTTTTTACTTTGCCATTATTTACACCTGCTTTTGAAAAATTGTTTCGTTGCAGTATAGCAGAGGAGGTGGTTATTTGTTGCAAGTTTCCACAGAAAACTCCCAGTGGCACCAGCGTGAGTAACAGATAAAGAAAACTCGAAGGAAGCAATACCTAGGGATAGCTTCCCAATCCTGAAGGAAATCTAGAACGTTTGTTTCATAAGCCAAATACAACAAAGAAGACACACACGTAACTAAAGAATATGTAAGAGCTCTGTTCTTTCCCACATCGTTAAAGGCGCCTGGTTTAAAAAGATAGGTGTGTCTAGAGCAGTGATGGCGAACCTATGACACGCGTGTCAGAGGTGACACGCAAACTCATTTTTTTGGTTGATTTTTCTTTGTTAAATGGCATTTAAATATATAAAATAAATATCAAAAATATAAGTCTTTGTTTTACTATGGTTGCAAATATCAAAAAGTTTCTATATGTGACACGGCACCAGAGTTAAGTTAGGGTTTTTCAAAATGCTGACACGCCGAGCTCAAAAGGTTCGCCATCACTGGTCTAGAGCCAACTAAAGAAATACACCCCGCTCCCTCTTCAATCCATACCTGGGCCAGCTCTCAAACTAGGGAAAGGACAGCAGCGCTGTGTCAAAGGGCAGCTGTGCCCTTCACACGCACTGCCCTGACTTTTAAAAAACCAATAGTCACACTATTTATAGCTCACCTACTCAAGTTCAGATTCATCAGCATCTGACCAGGTCAAGGGGCCAATGAGCTGGACCCCTGGTCCCTGTGAAGAAGCTGTGACAGGGCCCAATGCTGGGTGGCAGGTGTCGGACTGCCTTTCCGGAAGCCCCGTTCCATCAGAACCACTTCACTAATTGCCACTCACTATTCTGACCCCCCACAAGGGCCTCTTGTTTATGTTCCATCTGTCAGGACAGTGCCTCCTGACAATACGGGTCATGACCTGGGAGGGGACGACCTGGGAGGTGATGACCTGGGAGGCTCTGGGACACTGGTGCACCCAGGGAGGCCTCCGGGAGGAAGAGGCACAGCCCAGCTAGGGCAGCACTAAGACGGGGTGGGGCTCCTCGCAGACCCTCCCGCCCGACCGCCGGAGGCTACCTCCGACGTGGGGTACAGGGCCTGTGCTCAGCAAGGCCAGTCGGCCTCCATGCTGCTTAGATTCCCATGGAGCGGACCAAAGAGGAAGAGGCACCCAGTTCACTACAAGGCATCTATCTCACTAACAGAAACGGGAACTTCCTGAAGCGGCAACAGAGCCAGCGATGACACCTCACCTGTCCTCTGAACTGGCCGGATGCTATCGGAAAAGAACCGGGAGGAGAGGGAACAGAGCCCCCCGCTCCCGGCAGGTTTATCCTGGAAGGGGAGGAGCTGAACCACAGCTGCTGCTCCTGCTGCTTCAGGGACGTGCCGCCGGGCTAGGCCTGGACTCTCTGCCCCGTCGACGCCTCTCCAGCAGACGGTCTGCTGATCACGAAATGCTCTCCGTTCACAGGAACTATGCTTTGGCCCAGATAAAATTTAGAAATGAGCAGTAGAGCTGTCAGACCACTGCATGCTGGGAACCATACCTTCCACCTCTGGGCTTCAAATAAATGCTGTCCTGTTTTCTTTTCAAGCAACAGTGCTTCTTAGGACACTGCTCTGAAATCTGGGCCCTCCCGCACATGTGGAACCCACCCCGGGAGGGGCCCTCTTACAGGGTTGCAAGGGCTCCTCAGCCAGAGCAGGAGGGAAGGCAGTGATGTGGAGAAGGCCTGCAAGGCTGGATGTTTTCCCATTCGCAATCGACCTTGAAAGTGTCCTTTCCAGAGCAGAAGGCGCCGGCCATGGCTGAGCGGCGTGGCCCTCTGTGCACTGTGGTGGAACAGGTTTGCCTCATGCACTGACTGGCTTCTCTGGGTGTGCTTGCTCCTACTACTTCTGTTTTGCCATTCTTTCTTCTTCCCAGCAGAGGTTCTGTTCCCACCTCTCGCAGGCTCTGTTCTCTGGGCCCGCGGAGGGTGGCCCTCACTGCTGCTGCCCCTTTCCAGCTACGCCTGGCTGCTGTGGCCCTGCGTCCGGCACTGCGAGACCAGTGAAAACACTGTCCTTGGTGAAGCAGTGGCTGCTGGAGCTGTGTTCTGACTGGAGTGGTTTTGCCGGCACCAGACATTTGGCAATGGTCTGGGGACATTTTTGATGCCAAAACTGGGTGTGGGTTACTCCTGGCATCTCATGGGCAAACACCAGGGATGCTAAACATCCCACAATGCACAGTGGCAATTATCCAGTCCACATGTCAGAGCAAGGTCCCCCTCCCCCCACACACCCCAAACCTACCAAGCCCCTAGGATCGATCATTCTTTACCCGTTAAAGTTTACCAGAGGCCTAGGAGCTCTTAACAGCTGGGTAGATTACTACTTTTTCTCCCTGCCAGTCCTGATAGATTAAAAGGAAAAGAACAGCTAAATAATAAAATCTGACCATTTTACACCAATTGAGAGATGGTGAATCTCTCATCAACAGAAGTCACATGACCTTGAATGCTCACCAACTTTTCTCACGACAATCCTGTGAAGGGGTTATGGCATTTTAAAATCAATTTACTGCATCACAATGCACTTTTTTTTTTTTTAAAGTAAACGAAACAGGAAATAATAGAAAATATAAGAGTAAAGACAGTGTCATGAAACATTCTTTGCCACTGGCTGCAGTCAAGAAGCCAGGAGCCCGCAGCCTTGTCTAGGCACTGCTGTGCAGACGAGGAAAACGGGCCGGGAGAGGGGCAACGTGTTGGGATCTGGGCCCCAAGTCCGTTTGTTGTGAAGTCCATGCCTGGGCGTTCCAGGAGATGGAACATGGAAGAGTTGCTCACATGCGCATGAGCAGGTATCCGTCTTCTCCTCACCCGGGGCCAACCACGGGGCCCCCGACAGGGACAGGGTCCCCTCACTCTGCACTCCAACCTGACCTCGGCAGCTTCTTCCTTCCAACCAGCAGTGTTTCCCAAACACAGTGAGAGGACAATCCACCCGTCGCAACATCAGGGCGGGGCATGCTGCCGTGGGGCCTTCCTGAGCCATGTCCTCCACTGACTCCAAGACAGTTAGGGTGACGAGTTCGGTTTCTGAACTTTCAAATAATTAACTTGAGGTGAGTCCCCAATTTTGAAGTGCCCAACTGCAGCCTGTACAAGTAAAGTTGATTCAAGGTCAGCCATGCGCTCAGGGAAAGAAGGTCACAGAGCCACATTCCATGGATCTTCGCTCACTACCAGGGGGCGGCTCTTTTACAGCCCAGGAGACCTGCTACAGATGCAGAAATTCATGACTTAAAATGGGATCTTAGAAAATGTCTTTTGTTCCAAGAATCCATGTCCAATATATTTTTAGACTTTTATGGCTCTAGTTGAGCCAATATGCAAAAAAACAGAAGACACATATTTCTATGAACTAAGCTTCCCTTCAGCTCATTTTCCGTCCTGGTTAGAGCCGGCATCTGGCTGGTCGTGTCGGACTCGGGATGTGAGAGGTGGCTGACCCCAAGCTAGTGTTCCTCTCCAGGTCCAGGAACCCAAACATTCCCAGCAGAGAGCCCCGCTTTCCAGAGGCGGAGTGGCCACAAGGCTGGGGTGGCTTAGGATGGATGCTTTACTCTGTTCGTCCTTGTGCACTTTTCCTTTAAGACTCCGAACACGTGGTATCCCTTTCCCCAGAGCAGACCTGGGGACTCACATCCCAAGGAGGACAGGCCCTGTAACCTACCACCTCAGACGTGAAAAAAGCTGGCGGGCAACACAGACCAGGCATCGTGCTCAGAAACTCTGGTACCAGACCAGACATCCTGTGAACACAACCAAGCACAGAGCAGAGCAGCACAAGTAACACAAATATTGAGCCACATAAAGAGAATATTAAAAATAAACTTCCCAGTGGGCTTGCACGCATCCACACACAAAGAGAAGGAAGAAGGAAGGAGGAGGGAAGGGGTGGCAGGGGGGAGGGAGGTAGACAACAGAGAAGCAGCTGAAGCAGCTACTGAACGAGGGCCCTGGTCTGTGCTAGGACAGGCTCCTCACGCGAGCGAGGCTGGGCGACCTGTGGAGAGCGTCCGCCTGCCAACAGGAGCTCTGCAGCGATGGGTCGATCAGGAATGAGCAGTGAGACTCAGCTCCAAGGACACGTGAAGTAAGAGGCTCACCCCTCGGAAAGTGACTTCCCATGGGGATGTGCTCAGGAAAAACGCCAGTCCGAAGGGGAGTAAGGGGGCCTTCCTGTGCCTCCAGGAAATACGGGGAACACACGCGCCGGTCATGCGCACTCCCTGCTGCGCTGGGTTTCACACAGACACCCAGTCCAGCGCTAAGGTCCCAGGGGCGCGAGCACTTCCCCCAGGGCGCCCCACAGCCTGCCGCACTCCAGGGTCTCCGCCAGCTCTCAAAGGCTTGCTGTTTACTACACATGAGAGCCCCGACAATGACTGAGACTGTCCTTACTTGTTCAGGCCCAGGAGAAGCACCAAGAATAAAGTCAGAATCCTCAAGACGTTTCCCACCAAAAAGTCATCCTTTCTTCCATGAAATGTTCTGTCACTTAGAATAAAGGCAGATGTTATTCTACTAAATTCTTGCTAATCAGTGTCACAGTAAGTCACACGTAACCAATCATGTTCCTAGAAAACTGTTTGCCCAAAATCCTGTTGCTTTTCTGCTTCTGAGTGACATTTCAAGGAAACGCCGGTGAGATGGACTGTCAGTGCAACTAACTACACACGTGCCAGGACGAGAGAGCTGGGGAAGGAGGCACACTGTGACAATGAAAGCCCAAAGGGCACAGGCCTCCAGGCCCCCTTGGTCTGGCCCCTGCCCACCCCAACGCAGGGGTCAACAAACTCCAGATGGGGCAGACCCAATCAACCACCCGGCCCCCGGCTAGGAGTGCTGCATATGTTTTAAAACAGTTCAAAGAAGGAACGACAAAAACAAAACGAATTATCTTGAGACGTGGTAATTACATGAAATCCAAGTTGCAGGGTCCATAACGTTTTCCTGACGCACAGGCACGGCTGTTTGTCTGCGTGTCTCTCTCTGGCAGCTTCCATGCTACCACGGCACAGGTGAACAGGGGGGACAGAAACCATGTGGCCTGAAATATTAACTCTCTGTTCCTTTACAGACAAAGCCTGCTGACCCCCATCCTAGCACATGCCAGCTCACACGTGGCACTTGCTGCTGCCTCTGTATGGAAGTTACCCCTGCCCCTTGGGTCCTGGCCCGAATGCCACTTGTCTGCGTGGCCTTTCCTGAGTACTCTATCTACAGACAGCCAGCCCAGCGTCACCTGTATGCCTCCACTGTAACTCGTACCTGAAAGCGTTGTGTTCATTTACTTATGCACTGTCTTTCCAGAAGAACATACACCTCCTCAGGGTGACCCTCGGCGGTGGTGCCCACTGCTATGTCCCTAGTGCCTGGCGCAGCACTGGTGAACTGCATGACGCCACCCTAGCTATGCACACCAAGCAAAGCCATCCCCAGGCCCTGGTCTCCTGCCCCCAGGGTCCAGGCCGCCCTGGCTCAGGCATCATGGTGTAGTCTGTGAGTTGTAAAACAAGCAACCAAAGAAAACCTATTATGCTTTCTAAAGGTTTGGGAGGTTATAAACAACTAAGCTGAGCTGTAAGTTAAGAACACGATGTGTTTTATGCCAAAGGGAAGGGGAGCCAACAGTGTCTACCACCTCATGGCTTCCGGGCTGTGACAGGTGCCCGGGGCCGGCTTTGATCCTCCCGCCTCCGTCTGTCCACTGCCCGTCACTGGGGCCTGGCATTTCAGCGGTATCCAGCTCTGACTAAAACTTAGCCTCATGTCTGTATATAGAAACATCTTTAAACACTAATTAAAAATAACGGGCTGGCATGTGGAAACACCTATGAACAAACATGTAAGAGCTGAAGTAAACAGCACCTCTGATCTGTGTCTTCTGAAGCTACATGTGTCTTCTCTGAAGGTTTTCAATTAACTTCTGAATTTGTGGAGCTTTAAAATGTAAAACAATGGTCCTGGCCAGGTGACTCAGCTGGTTCGAGCGTCGTCCCATACACCAAAAGGCTGTGGGTTCGATTCCCAGTCAGGGCACATGTCTAGGTTTCGGGTTCAAGCCCTGATTGGGGTGTGAACAGGAGGCAACAGATTGATATTTCTCTCCCTCTCTCTCTCCTCCCCTCCTGCCTCCCTCTCTAAAAAAAATCAATGAAAACAGGCCTCAGGTGAGGATTACAAAAAAGGTAAAACAATGTCCATCTTACCTTTTAATCTAATAAGGTATCTTTTCTCCATTTACCCCATTTTAATGATTGTGAAATTAATTTTAATAGCATTTTAATTAACCCAAAATATCCAAAATATCATTTAACCAATAAGAAGAAATTATTAGTAGGGTATTTTTCTTTTTTCACACTCCATCTTCAGTATCCACTGTGCCTTTCACACCCACAGCCACAGGCTCAACAGCCACGTGTGCCTGATGGGTACCCCGTAAAACTGCAGTTTTTAGATGCTCAGCTATTTTCACCTGAACACAAACCAAACTTACTTGCATTTTAGGAGTTTTACATAAAAGAACTTCTCTCTTTTTGGCCATGTGCTTGTATTTTACTTAAGACGACTAAATGTGATAAATAATTATTTTATAGACATAAAAACCCTTGGCACTCATCTTCAGATTCACAGTGCATTCTTTACATTAAGCTAAAAGATATTAAGAACCACATCATATTGCTTTCCCACAAGCATCCCATTTTGCTTTTCAACCCACAGCTGTTAGATTTCGTTTTCATTTCCGTTACACATGGCTCCCTCCCTGTCCTGGCTGAAGGCAACGTGCAGCTCTGGCACCCCGAGGCCAGGGCGTTTCCCCACGAGCAGCAGGACGGCGCCACCAGCCTGCAAAGCTGACCCGCCCCAGTCTGTACTCAGGAGCGCCCCACCCTGCCTGCTCACACTCCTTTGGGGACGTGTGTCCGTCCTTATGATTTAAAAAGAGGGGAGACCCGGTAATAAGCAGGTTCTGGGGCCCCTGCTGGAGGGAGCCCGACCAGGGAGCAGCTTCCACTTGGCCGCAAGGGCTTGTTCTTCACTCACAGGCACACAGCAGGGGGGTGCGGGGGGGGGGGGATGCTGATGGCAATCCCAGTGCAGTCCCACAGTCTGGGAAGCTCCGGGACCACCCTGTCCACATGCGAGGGCCCCGCTGTTTACGCTGAGGGCAGTCCCGGTTACCTCTGCATCCTGCTGGGAGAGGCGGTATGTCCTTTCAAGGCTTCGCAGAGTTCTGGGGTTCAGGGTCTTCTGCTCCAACAGATGCTCCAGAAGCAAGACCAGCTGGTCTGGAAGGAGCTGAGGGCACAGCAAAAGCCAGTGAAAATGCCATTCAACTTACTAGGAATTAAACACAGACATTTAGAATGAAGACGCAAGCCCAGGGCGGCCGGGTATTCAGCAAGTGTCGGAGGCACGGAAAGACTGAAGACGGACTCTGGCCAGCCCTCAGGACTTACCTTGTACCCTCAGAACAGAGCAAAACTGTGTTTCCTTTTTTTTAAGGTTGTGTGTGTTTTAAGGTGTACAATGTGATGATTTAATATACAAAATGACAAAAATGATATTTAACTTCATAAAACATCCTCATGGTTGATTAGATCCCTTTCTTTATGGCAAACATATGCCAAAAATGTCATTTAACCTAGACTAAGATTCAAGGAACCGCCTGATCTTAGACATGGAAGTTTAACAGAAGTAAGCTGCTTTCAGATTTTCTTCCTCACCACTGGAACCTTGCCAATGTGCACCAAGAAATGGAGAGCATGTCTCGCAAACACTCCCTTATAAAAATCATGTTTATTATTCCATTAAAATTTTTTAAAATGTTGTAAATATGATCACACACACACACACACACAGTCACCCATATTCCTAAGTTTTCACACAGGGTAGGTAAAAATTGGTGTTACATAGTAAAGGGCAAAGAGAGGAGGGCGTTTTTATATGGTACAAAAGTAATGAATAGTTTATGAACAGACACTGTAAATCCAAGAAGGTGGAATATCTGTCTTAGTCATTATTGTGCTGCAATGCCTAGTTCCGCCCTAGAGCAGAGAGCTCTCACAGACTCTGAAAGGAGGAAAGAATGCATTTAAAATACATCTTGTAGGAGCTGAAAAATATTCTAAAATCAAGGTTTTAAATTGTTACTATTAATGTCACTACTCTCGCCATTCAGCCTTACTCCTTCCCGACTTATGCCCCGAGCATCTGTCAATGAACCCAAACGTACAAGTCTGCAAATCCATGGTAGGCCAACAGAACATTCATAAGGACACCTGGATTTTAATCCCTACTTTCTGTTATTCTTAAGAAATTTTGAGTATTATTGGCATCTCTCCCTACCTCTCTTTACCTTTCTGTCCCCAAGTGCGCCTGCCCCTTTCCCAGAATGCACGTGGGGAAACTAGTTGAATCGCAGGCACAATGCTCACCACGTAATTCCACAAAGAAAGCATTTTTTTTTGTATGTCCACACCTCACCCTCCTAAGTTCTACTATAACCCCACTTCCCCACAGGCACACAGACACACATCCCTGGGTTCTTGGGCATTTTTATTTCATAACATCGCTCCATGCACCTAAGATCCTGTGGATCTCCTCAGGCTGACAGGAGAAACCAGGTGCCTTCAGCCAACGTAGAGGGTCACAACCAACATGGAGCCCCCAGGGGCTCGGAGACAACTGACAATTTCCTTCCAGAGGAGTCATGTGCCTATAAGATGCTTTAACCCTTTTCAGTCCAACCTCAAGGCTGACTCGACAGACCAGGTGCTAGGAGCAGGTCCAACGTTGAGCAATAAGAACATTAAAAAGTTCAACATTCAATCCCGTCAATTAATTTGGACCAGACTGTTTGAATTCCAAAAATAACATTGGACCGCAAAGGGTTAAAGATAATCTTATATACATAAAAGGCTAATATATAAAGTGTCCCCTCGGGAGTTCGACTGCTAACTATGACATGCACTGACCACCAGAGGGCGGCGCAGAATGAAGGAAGGCCCCGGCTGGCAGCGGGAAGGCCCCAATCAGCCCTGATCGCTGGCCAGGCCTTGGGACCCTGCCTGTGCACGAATTTCGTGCACCGGGCCTCTAGTTACTACATAACCAGAAACAAAAACGCCAGTTTTCCATTTTCTATAGTTTTAGAACATGAGCCCACTTTTACGACATTATGAGAGATCTGCTGTTTTACAAAACAGGACAAATCCAGAGCCACCAGCCTCTGGATTCTCCCCACCTGGTCACAGCACGAGCCCTCAGCTGGTGGGTACTCAGGGTGCTCTACCCCAGGCTCAGCAGCTCAGCCAGCACCCAGGCTGCCTGGCCCTCCTTCCTATCTGTCTTGCCCTGCAGCCTCCCTCTCTGAATCTTCCTTCCCTGAGGTCCTGGGGGGTGAGGGGGGAGTTCATCCAGCCTGGCCCCGAGCACCCCCTTCAGGTCACTCCCCAGCTGTCCTCCAGCCTCTTCACAGAGCCTGCCCTTTACCCCCCATTAAAGTCTTTTCCTGCCCCACTCATCCCTTTCCCAAGTATGGTCCACATAACTGCCACCCCGCGGTGGCCTGGCCTGGGCACCCCTGGAGCAGCAGCCCCCCTGCCTCAATAGCGGGTGGAGAGGGGAGGGGAGGACAGGGCCCCGGACTGGGTCAGAGTGGCCACCCAGCCCTGCGCCCCCACAGGCATTCTCAAAACGGGTGCAGCCAAGCCCAGGGTAGCAACAGCTCAAATGTTGAGGCCCACTGGGTACAGAAGATGGGTTCTGGGAAAGGGCAGAACACCCAGCGGTTGAGGGTGGGGTCTGGTTCACTAACTAAATACAGCAGGAACCAGCTTGGTCAATTTGCAGAATTACAGGGAAGACAGAGTAGAAAGAAAAGCATGCCCCTATTCTGTGTCCACACTTACAAAGAGGCCTATTGTTAGAACTCGCGCTTGGGACTTGGGGTAAACGAGAGACCCACGGAGGAAAGGAGCCCCTGAGGAAGAGGAGCTCAGTCCCCGACTTAACCTAACTGGGTTTAATCAATAAACGCAATTCCCGTTTAAAACGGAAGAATCACTGCTATGCGAACCCATGGAAACATCTGGGGTCTCCCTTTTATGTGTCTTGCGACCTCTCTCTCAGCAGAAGTCCGTGCAGCTGCACACAGAGACTGAACAAAAGGATCCCTGAACGTGTTTGCCCTCTCCTGATTTTACACAATGGGAAATACTTAAAGCTAAGCCCCTGACTAAAGATAAACCGCCGAGATGGAACGGAGGAGGTTTTTAATAAGTTTAATTTGCTCTAATTAGAGAGGTAAAGAGCAGGCACGCACACAGCGCGCCAGGTAGCCCTCCTGGGCACAGCGGCGCCGCAGACTGCTCTGTGGCAAGAGCCGGCCTGTTCCGAGGTGGAAGAAGGCACAGGACCCCACGCAAGCGTGAGAACGGGCCCCCCTCCATAACCGTAATGCCCCGGGGTTGCCCGGCCCACTCCAGCATGGGCTTGTGTAAGTGAGTCTCACTCAGTTAACAACCTGTAGTCACCTGCCTTTCAACTCTAACTCTTCTAATTCACCAGGGAAAAACGTAATTTCTAAGCAATGAGAAAACCGGAGAAAAATCAGTGATCAAATATTTTAGTTCAGACAGTAAAACTAATTAAGTATCCTTCATTCACAAATGAGCAAGTAAACATTACACAATTTTTACAGATTACAGACCTTAGAAGAGGATATTAAAGCAAAAATGTGGTAAATAGCTCATTTTAATAGAGAACATTTCTCTTTGTAAAATAATCATTTACTCCACATGATGAAAAAAAAAATACTATGTAATAAACCAAAAGTTTGCAAAGCAACTGAGAGAGATGCACTTCCAATGTGCTCGCATGGTGCGGTGGGAACGGGAAATGTGTGTGGGTCGTTCCCCTCCTCCAACACAGAAATCAAATTAAATGTCACGTGACTTCTAGGCCCACTGTGTTTTAGTGCAGCAGTTCCGAGAGACGAACATGGCTTTAGTCACAGTACAGAATGGTTAAGAAAAATACAGTGCATGGTTCAGAGCATTGTCTCATTAGAAAGCAGCTCCGTCAAACATTATAAAAAGAACTTGCCTTTATTTCTGAGGGCCTAATAGTGCTCACAGCCACAGTTCGACAGTGACAGGAATAGAAAGTCCTTTCCTTTGCACCGACAAGGAGTTATTATTTTTTCCACATGGAAACCAGTTTGGTATTTTTAAAATGCATCTGCCTCAACACTTAGACAAAATAAGGCTATGAGGTGCCAAAGTCATGTGGGTACTTGAAATAGAGAATTCCACATCACTGTAAAGCGCATTCAAATACAAAAAAAAAAAACCAACAAAATACTAAAGGAGTCAGGCAAAGCAAATGCCATTTGTAAGGATTCAGTGGTCTGTATTCTTGCACTGAAGGTGGAGGAGTCCATAGTTGCTAACTACCCAGAAATTACAAAGCAAAAGAAAAGTCTACCTGGTATTTTTCCCAGTCAACGTAAGAACCGAGGCAAGCCACACAACTCTGAATGTCTTTTAAAGTTTCTACAGACTCTTGGAAAGAAAATAGGAATTTTCCAAGCCCACCCTCCCAGTCCACAAGCAGCAGAAGAAAGCACACCCCGACTCTCACAGAGCCTCTTCCTGCTGTCTGTCAGGGGATGCCACTCACTCCTGCTCCCAGGACCACCCATGCGACTGGATCCCAAAAGGCCAGCTCGCTTCCTATAGAAAATGTCACCAACCCATCTCACCACTGACCTTGTGCAGGCAGGTCCCGACACAAGGAACTGGGTGCACAACATCTGAGCCCCACTGTCCACACCCCTCCAAGCGCACAGGAGGGCGCCTCCCTCCAGGCCCAGCTGGCGCGCTGCAGCCGAAGAAGTCTCTGAGCGGCTCCCAGACAAGGAAGGAGCCTGAGACTAATGCAGCCTCCGACGGACGGACGGTGGCGTGAGTTCTATTATTACCCCATTATCACTCTGGGATCTGTGCCTAAATGAAGCATGCTTCCTCCCTGGTGCCATTTCCTTTTATCCTGGCTGGAGACTAAAAGCAGATCAATGGGGGCAATACTTATGATGTCACTTCAATTTACAGCAACGGCCCCTCCCTCTCTTTCAGTCTGTCTGAAATACACACAAAGATCAATTCTTCCCAAAAATGGTTAAAAAATGCTTAGGGAGCATTCTTCTTCCAGAAAAGCATTCTCTGCTATATTTGTCTATGTTTCTACGGCAGGAACTGTTTACACTGAACAAAAACAGAAGAAATGGGGGAGGGAGAAATCTCAAATTCTCTCGTATGCCGGAGACTTGCTGGCTGAAATTCAACACAAGCAGGGTCCAAACCAGACTCAAGCGGCTGACCTTTGAAAGTCACATGCAGAAGGCTTGCTGGCACAGGGGCACAACAGAGACAGCAGTTCTCCTCTGCCCCTTGGATTAAAAAGGGAATCCCATAGTTATACAATGCTTTTTACAAGACTTCCCCAAAACGAACCAATTCCTTCCAACTCCTCCCAGAAAACACCCAACATCCACCCTCAGGTGCCTCCACCACCCACAGGTATAAGAGCAAACAGTTGCCATTCACACGGTTTTCTCATTAGGGGCAAAGGAACTGACTACAGGACACAGACAGAACTTGAAAACATGTCACCCTTCAGACACTCCTCTGAACCCAAATAAAATATGTAGAAATCTCTAAGTTGTGTAAGTTTTCTTACGGTTTTTGAAAATGGATTAAAATTAAAATATAATTGAGGAAGTTCCTCAAAACAAGAGTTCTCCCTCACAACCCAAAAAGAAACACAAAATCCTGAAAGTATCAGAACGCTGGCATTGTAGCTGCCCCTGCCCACCTCAAACACTAGCAAGACCATGTTAGTATATAATCTTCTTTCATCTATCGTTTTCCTAATGATAAAATTTTTTACCGTCCAAATGAACTGTTTAATAATACGTGCATTGGCAAGTGTCTGCCCAAGAGTAGCTGTCAACTAGGATATCATGATGATATTAAAACATCTTTAGTCTAAACTAGTAACTTGTATATAGGAAAAACAGAATTATGTGAATTGCAACCAAAACCAAGCTGAAAACAAAACTTACAAAAGAAAAACCATCCTTTATAGGTTAAAGCGAAATCGTAACACATTTTAAAGAACTGTGAAGTTTAAGTATAAAAGTTTATAGTTCACATAATTTTGGGGACATAAATTTAATTTGCCAGCAAATGACAGTCACAATAAAATAATTAGAAATGAAAATAATTTTCTTCAAAATAAAACCAAAGGGCATATATCTGTCCAGCAGAATCATTATTTTTAATTATCAAACATTCTTTAGTCAAATTTGAAAAAGAACATTCAAGCAGAAGCAAACCTTCGTGTAATTCGTTACACATAGGAAAAAGCATATTTACTATATTCTTGGGAAACGGTTCTAACAGCTGCATTTTAAAAAGACTGCTGCACTTCTGAGCCTTGGCTTGGTCACGGTGCTCCCAAAAGTGAGAGAAACAGACACCATCACTAGCAAACAGTATCCGAAATAATGCACTGGCATAAATTACTCTTACATTTCTAGATTATAAGGGTCAAATTTTCATGTGCTAACATTTCCCTAACTTTTATAGAAGTTATTACTCAAACTATATGCAATCTGACACAAAGCATATTATTTAAACTATATAAAATGCCCATTGGATCTCATAACCATGTGCACACTAATGTTTATATTACACATTTTAGAAAATAAACCTTTCTAAACACTCAAATAGAAAAATCCTAAGTATTTTATAAGAGATTCTTGGGATCTTCGAACTTGCCTCCCCTCCCCAGGAACCTGCAAGACCAATAGCCAAGGGGGCCAAAGGGAGCCATTCCTTAGCTGAGTTTTATGCTTCTGAAGAAAATCATTGCTCATGAAGTGACCCAGCCCATTCACCGGCCATGACAACAATGGCATGCTCAATGTCAAGCTTGATCCAGGCTTTCTGAAGAATTACAAACACTTGAAAGTATCAGAGAATACTTTCAACTTGTCTTGTATTTGCAGGGTTTTTTTTCCATTAAATCTGCTTCTTTTAATTTCTTTAGAATTAATTCTCTTGCCTAAGTTAATATTGTATTTAATAACTGATACATTTATCCTGAATAAGCATATACATTTTATAAACCTGAGTTCCTAACTTATAAACAGTGGTATTTCCTAATTCAAAATTCTAGTTATATACTACTTTATGACCCTCTAAGGTACATCATATGACTGACAACTGTCAGCTGGTTTTGTGTGTCAAAATGAGGGCACACAAATGGGACATAATCACACAATGGAATACTATGCAGCCATTAAAAAGAATAAAATGGAATTTTCTGTAATATGCTAAGATAGCAAGAAATGTTATTAAGTGGGGGTCAAGGTTAAGGACAGATGGTAGAATATGTTTGGATTTGTGTAAATAACTTCCTAGAGATAGGGTTTAAAAAATTAAGTAACTCTTTGAGTCCATTTTTTTCTCTGAGTAACCTACACGAGCTGCCTGGTCTTTTCATTTTTCCTGCCTCCAGCTCAAGCTGAACTATTTTTCTTAAATTATGTTTAAAAAATTTCCCCAAAGTTTACTCACTGGAGGGAAGATGTACTCTATGGAGAAATTCAATGCGGTGATCTAATCTGGGAGCTGAAATCTGTAAATGATTGAAGCGCAGGCTCCAAGGAGGTGCTGAGTGGAAACCAGGGCCTCGAACAAAGCAGGTCTCGGTAGTTGCGGGCAGGCCCCTCGCACTCGCACTGGTTTGCACCTAGAAACCTATCAGTGCCCCTCTATTCTTAGTCATAACAATAATACTTGAAAATAGCACGGATCTCAACTGTTCTGATTCCAATTCTTCTACAAAGAGATGAATGCTAATGCCATTAAATATAAGGCATACGTTCTCTCTGAGCAACACACAAATATTGGAATAATCTTAAATTTTCCAAATGCTCTGCAAATATACATAGAGCAGTGGGTCAGTCATATGCCCAGACTATCATGTTGTCACTTACAATATTAAATGAACTAGAATTTAACTGTTTTCAGGTTTTTTTGCAAAGGGAAAAACACACAGTAACTGTAATTTCACTCAAACCCAGAATTCCTTCCTATTACCCCCACTATGTCACAATCAGACAGTTTGTGTGGGATTACTTATTACAAATTTAACACTGTTAGTAAATAACTGTATCAACCTTAGGTTCTTCTTTGCAACATATTGCCCTATGTTCCTGTTGAAAAGTGATCTAAATATATATAGTATGCACAAAATTAAGGTGTTCATATGCACAAATATGCAATCCTTAGGAATATTCCGTCTGAAAACAGATTTTCTTCTAAATTACAAGTGACTGATTAGCAAATAGGAAAAAAAAACTAAGCTCTTACTGAAAATATGCTCTTCAGAATCTTATGAATAAAAACAGATTCCTCTTCTTTTAAGTTTAAACAATGAGTAACTGAGTTCAAACAAAACTGTGTGTTAACCTCTATAAAAAGAATGTACACTTTTAAGGCAACTCCTTAAAGAATGGAACCCAATGTTGCTCATTTCATGCACCACCTGCAGCATGCCCGACACAAGTTTATCAAATTTAAATGAAGGACTTCATGTCCTTAATGTCCTATCCAGTACAATGGAGTAACACAGTAAAAATAATTACAAGACAGCTATCAATCAGCAATTTGGTGAGTTAAGTAAATCTATTAAAAGATAATTTATACATAATTTATATACGACAAATGAAAATTCAGGCCAGAAGTGATTCTCACTTCGAAACTAAAAAAAATCCACAAAATACACACATTCAAATATATCAACTTAAAAAGTTTTATAAACATTCTGTTTAACAACCAATGTGGTAGATGATTCTTATTTTATTTTTTATTTTTTATTTTTTTATTACAAGACAGCTATCAATCAGCAATTTGGTGAGTTAAGTAAATCTATTAAAAGATAATTTATACATGATAATTTATAGACGACAAATGAAAATTCAGGCCAGAAGTGATTCTCACTTCGAAACTAAAAAAAATCCACAAAATACACACATTCAAATATATCAACTTAAAAAGTTTTATAAACATTCTATATAACAACCAATGTGGTAGATGATTCTTATTTTAAAAACTAATGGTAAAATAACTGAAATGTCTCTACAACTGTAATCAACTATAATCAGTGAAATGATGGCTCTGCAATGTTTTTAAAACGCTAATAAATTAGAGTGCTCTAAGTGGAAAAACTCCATACTATTTCTAAGAGAGCTCTTTCCCTTTGCTTTCCATGGCCTCCTTGTTTAAACTTGTCATTAAAGAGTTAAGTTTTTTTCAAATTATTAAAATTAACAGCTAAAAAAAAGGAAGTCACAAGCACTTAGACACAATGATACTAACAAGAGTTGCAAGGTAAGAAAAAAAAAACAAGAAAAGGAGGAGGGAGAAACCAAGTCAACCATTCTGGCTCTCAGCTTAGACAAACAACTCGGGCATGGATACACACTCAACATATTTTTAAGCATAGGACATAACTTACAAACAAATGTAACTCTTGTGTGTTTATTATAGTCTAAAATACTAACATTCCATACTCCTGGTTCCTGCCCTTACTTCTTCATAGGCCCACAGTCAAAACAACGTAAGTATCTTTTTGGTCAGATTTTATTTTCTAATATTCTTTCCATATTTTCTACCAAGTCCAAACTAAGCATAAATTTTAGCCACATGTCCACAACTTATTGTGGTTTCTGTCATAAAGTAAATAAAGAAACATATCCTTAAATATATGTACAGCTGACCACAACTAAAGAGGAATTGTAGGGAGTGAGATGGAAGAGGGTAAGGGGTCAAACTAACTGAATTATCGCTGAAAAACAAAGAAGTTGTTTTTATGTAATAAAAATGTGTTGAGGGTACTATACAACTTACTACCCAACATCTCAGTGTTCTTTCACAGAATGATTTAAATGTATAAAAAGTATATAAAGCACAGTAGTCGAACTTCACTCAAATCCTGTACACTTTTGGATTTTAGTCCAGACATTTTATATCCTGGATTAATTTTGAAGTTTTATGAGGAATAGAGCAAAGGATTAATTTAAAGATCAGAAATTTGTATTTTTGAAAAAGATATGGACTTAAAACTTCAGGAGAAAGGCAGGAAACAAATTTCACATCTTTTCAAGAAATATTTACTTCATTTTTAACTTCTTTTTCTCTCTCCCACCTCAATACCAGCTCATCTGAAGGGAATGAAAGTTTTAGTGAGCCAGCATTCTGCAAGAAAAAGCAGAGGCTGTCTGGTGGACACCCACATGTGGGAAGGTGAAACAAACAAGTGGATGGGAAACAACAAGGAGACCACATAGACAGAAATGATGTCAGGCTTGTTTACCCCAAAGTTTCATGCAATGTACAAACAGCTGAATAATTCCTAAGTTAATGTACTTCCCATCGTAATAGGAACTACTACCAACTAAACAGGTAGACTGAAATAGTATTATAAAAATGTTCTTTTAGGGCAAAACGTCCATTTTACTGCAATGAGAGTTCAGATATTATCATCTTACTTTTACTGGGAACTCCACCTTGGACGCAAGGCCCTGGAGCAGCCTGAAGCTGATAGAAGAGCAGGAAATCTGAAATGCGGCCTTGTTTGCTGCCATGGAAATATTTTCCCAAGTGAATTCAAATACTTGAAAGTCACTCAACAGAAGTAAGTCTTCAAAAATACAAAACAAATATGTTTTAGCCATGGGTCTAAAAATCCTGAAAACTGCTAATCATGAATCTAAAATTCTAGTAGGTCTTCACAGGTGCTGGTCCAACCATGATTAAACCCTAAGATGTCTTTTCTAGTAGCAATTTAAAATCCCAATATTTGAGATTTTATTTAGTTATTTTTAATGGATTCTTAAAGAAATGTCATAAAAATGTAGTTAAGTTTTAGCATTTCTATTATTTTATATCTACCTTTATGTATGTATAATGTGCTCATGTAAGAAAAATTCAGTATGATTTTATTGGTATATGTTTTAACAACACAGAACTTTTGGAAATTACAGGAAAGCGTCTGGATTTCTAAGTTTTCTGGTTGTTAAACTTAATAGAAAATAATCAGTCTATGGAAAACCAAATTTTCTCTCCCCTCAGTATTCCAGCTTACTTTATCTGTATTAATTTGGAATTTATCTTAAAAAAAAAAAAAGAGGCAGGAATGCAACCTTTTTTTAACATAGGTTTTTAGAAAATTTTCTTATATAATTAAAAAGTAAAATCTTTTTATAAAATGTTTACTCTTCACATTTTAATGGAATTTCTACTTTGTTTTTCACATATCAAAGTTATTGCATACCAATTATAACCTACATATTCTATCCCAAAGTGAAGTTTATTTAAAACAAATGAACTGGAATAACCAGTAATCACAGGATCCCCCAAAAGGAAAGGTGGACACAGGTTTTAAAATCACGAATCACAAACTCACAGGTTGAGAACCGCTTTCCTGCTGATTTCACAGTGTACGGTCCCAACTCAGACCTTGACAAATAACAGTTGGGACAGAAATAAAAAGTGAACAGGCTG
>NW_005366075.1:521937-522272 GCF_000412655.1 Myotis brandtii | reverse complement strand
CCTGCACATCCCCGCCGGCTCGGCCGGAAGCCGCCGGCTCGGTTCCTCTTTTCCTGCCGCGCGTGTCCTTCAAAGAGCTTTCCTGGGCGCATCAGGGCGCGCGTCTACCTGCCCTTTTCTCCTCGGAGGCTTGGTAAACATCACACCCAAACATCACAATCCCGACGCCCATTGGTAACAAGTACCGGAGCACAAAACACAGGCAACCACCCGTCCGCAGCGCGCTTCTCCTGATGTAGATGTTTGGAGAAACTTCAGGGCAACCACAACGGCCATTCCCACCCAACGCTACCCCCACGGGAGGGGGTGCCGACTGCCACTGCGCTGCGAGCAAA
>NW_005366075.1:492461-521608 GCF_000412655.1 Myotis brandtii | reverse complement strand
CCACACCCGGCCCCGCCCGCCGCGCCAGGCAGCTCCCACCCAGCGATGACGCTAATTAGAAGTTTTAGTCTCAGCAGTTAAACAATGTACCAACCAGTCTCAACACCGCCTGCAATTCAAACGGCTCTGAGAACAAAGGCAATCAGCGCTGCAGCAATTTTTCCTCTAATTTACAGAACGTGAAGACTTTCTCTCACTACGCATTGCACTTATAATTTTAAAAAAAGGTTAACCTCAAAGGTACAGGCCACTTCACAAGGAAATTAGCATTTCTGTGCAAAAAACGCCAGACCATGATGGCTACAACTAACCAAAAATAAAACAAAAACAACCACTGTCTCCAAAAAAAAAAAAAGATATTAAACTGGAAAGTTTGGTCCCTCCTGCAAAACAAATGTTCCTGGATCACCTGGTGGAAATAAGCAAGGTGTGCAGAGAGGTGGGGGAGCTGTCTTCTTATAGTTTACAGACTTTGTAAATAAGAGAAAAGCAAACTGCCCAGGAAACTTACCCTTTACTATCTTTCCAGTAAAATTATGAGAATTTGCATAGTTTTTAATTCTTCCTGGTGGAGGCTGCTATTGTTCACAGTAATATCAGTTGAATGGCTACTTGTTGGTCCAAAGGGGAAAACACCAAATGCCAGAATTCCGTTTTCTGGGTGCAAGGGCAGCTTTCATGCCTAATGACTGGCATCTTCACCGGAAACCACCAGAACATTCCAGCAACACACCCGAGGCCAGTCTTATTTCAAACCTCACAGCAATCCCAGTAGATAAAGGTCACCAGATTCAAACAACAAAGTCAAAACTGCAACTATCAACTAGAATAACTATTTCAAGGATTATGGGGAAATTTATATATTGGGAAAAAGTGAGAGGAACCCTCAGGAAGGGAAATAATCAGGCCTGTTTTTCCCTAAAAAACTAGAATACTCCATTCACAGTTCTGAATATTAAACTCTTCATTTAATTTTTTTAAAAATTGACTTCAGAGAGGAAGGGAGAGGGAGAGAGAGAGAGAAATATCAATGACTAGAGAGAATCATAGGTCGGCTGCCTCCTGCATGCCCCACGCTGGGGGATCAAGCCCGAAACTCTGGCACATGCCCTGACAGGGAATCGAACCATAACCTTCCTGGTTCATAAATTGAAGCTCAACCACTGAACCACGCCAGTGGGGCTCAAGTTGTAAATGTAGAGTGGAATTTTCAGGATGAGTAAAATTATACATGCAAATATGTGCTTACAAAAAGCCAACAAAACACCAAAAACAAAAAAAAAGCCTTTTTATACTTTATTTTCTAGTACTGGTTTGCTCTTTAAAGCAATCTGCATCCATATTAAAAGAATTATTGAACAACTTAGAAGTTTATGAGAAAGATTTAGGGAAAAAAAACATAGGCAATGAACTATGAAATGGAGTAGAAAAGTAATAAAAACAACCACTACAAAAATGTTGCATAAAATAGGTTATATGACTCATATATCTTCCCCTTTCACTATATATTTTTTTCAAAAACAGATTATAATTTTTTCAAAGTTTCAGGGAAGCATAGTTTTCAATCCCACTCCATGCATTTACCAGGGCATGCTCTAAAATGACTCCATTTTTAAATGAAAAAAAAAACTTAACTCATTCACTTTATGGAAAATTCATTTAGTGCCTTATTTTTATTACAAAATGCTATTTTTGTTTAGCAGCTAAGTTTACTTCTCTAAATATTAAATGACAAATATCTGAACACAATTTAGCTTCACTGTAGTAACCATTTTAAAAGTTAATCTTTTTTTTAAACATGAAAATCAACTAATTTCAAGTTAAAGCAAATAGAAAGTAAGAAGCAATTAAAAACAAATGCAAACATTTTCAAATGCTAATGTGTCTACCTTGCTTACCTTTAATGCCCTGAAAATGAGATGGCATTCTTAAAATGCTTAAATTAAAAAACAGCAACACAAAAAACAGGTGCCTGATAAATAAAAATAGAAAAGATTCCCAAAAACTTGTTCTGAAAGATGAAACAAACCTGATGAGCAAGCGAGAACATAGGCAGAAAGCTTCTTAAGAGAAAATATAATATTCCCCCAAAACTTATCCTTCCAAAATTCCCCACTGAGTTAAAATATAAACTTTTAAATGGCTTTAAAGTCTTAACTAAATCAGTTTCTGTGTACAAGACACCTCCCTTAACATTTATAAGCTTTATACATGCTTCCAAATATATAAGAACATTTAAATCATTCAGTATAATTTTTTAAAAAAAGAGTATTTCAGTTTGAAAAATCCATGATATCTACCTTCAGATGATAAACATCATAATAAACATAATAAATATTCTGTAATGAGAGACATAAAAATAAAAACATTTAACAAAATATTCTTGTAAAAGTAAACAGTTAACGGCGGGAACACCCATGCTGGTATCAATCTCGGCGCTTATTTTAGCATTTACTTTTAAAAGTAAAACGCCATCAAGCTGGTAGTCAAATCTGCAATTTTGCTTTAAACTGAAAATAGAGACCGCAGATTACGATGAAACCACATACTGTCCAGAGAGTATCTCCACTTAGAATCGTTGTCACCAACATCGCAGTTATCATTTCTCATTGATCCAATACTGTTTGTTGACGCTGTTTTTATAATGACCATTTATTTCCTCGTTTGGAAGTCAAATCAACAGCCCTACTCCATAAACTGGTTATTTTTATAAAGAAGCTGTATCCTGGCTTTAGCGCGCAGTCCTCCGCCGGCCCGCAGGGCGGGAGCCCCCTGCGCATCACCTCTCCTCTGCGCAGCGCGGCGGTGACACCTTCCCGAGGCTTTTCAAAGGCACAGGGCCCGCTGGGCGCTGCCGACAACTCTACACGCCTTGCTCCCCTCTCGCAGCCACTGTCACCTAAGTTTGATGACAGGGAGACCTACACTGACATCTGTCCCCGGAGCACGTTCTTTTCTGCAAGCAAGAACAGCCCAAATGAGAAGCAGGACTAAAAAATAAGTGCTAGCCCGGGAGAGCTGCGGTGTGTGCAGCAACCTTTGACGCGAGCACTTCTCCCGGGTTCCAAAGCCGAGGGCGGGGAGGGGGGGGGGAGAACCCCGACATTACAAACAGATGCGTTCACCAAAAGGATCAAGCCACTAAAACCCACCAGGACGGTGCAGTAGGTCCCCGCAGGAAAGACAGGGGAGGAGAGAGATTTAGGGGGGCATCTCCTGTCTACAAGCCAGAGAAACCTAACACAAGAAAGCTTTCACCAAGCAGGTCCTGTCAGCCTTGGCGCCCCACGGCCGCAGTTCGTCCTCCACACCCCGGACCCTCACCCTCACCAGCCTCCAGGCCTTGGCTAAAGTCCACGGTGGCACCAATGTCCAGGGCAGCTTCGTGGTCCCAGGGTCCGCCCATCCGGCAGCAAGGTCAGCAGCTGGAGGGAGCTGGAAGATGGGCGGGGCCTCGGGGCGGGATGGGGAGCACCCATCAAAGAGGCGGGGGGGGGGGCCCCCCCCCCCGCCTCTGCCCCGCAGTGTCCAGGCAGCTGAGGCCCACTCCTCTCGCACCTCGCGCTGCATCGCCTGGGGCTAGGGTCTTGCTTGGTGCAGATGATCTGAGCCCCAGAACACAAACAGCAGGTCTGACGAGTCACCTGGAACCCGGTCTCATGCTGCCTGGATACCAACCTAGTTAGTAACCTTGGCACAAGCTCTGCAACCTCCATTCTCTCAGGAGCAAAAACTCCACCAGCTCTCAAGGGAGTCAGGAAACACCCCTGGCACTCTGTCTGTCTAAAGACCCTCTTTTTGTCCCAACACCCACTCAGCTCCTAGATGTGAATTTACAATGGCCTGCCCTCCTTAAAGGCTATTGTGCAAAATAGCGTGTGGCGAGGAGCACCCCCGGCCCTACCCAACTAACCACCAAATGTAAATCAGTTGCCAAAGAAGCTCTCCATTCTCTCCCCTGAGGCCCTCACCAGGCCTGCCTTGTTCAAGGCCCTGGATACTAAACCCATCTGCCCACCACCTTCAGGCCAGGTGAGTCCCATTACAGCACAACTCTGACCTTCTCTGTCCTCTGACTTCAACAGTGACGTGCATGCCCCAATGTGTGTGGCTCAATATGCTCATCTCCAGTTCCAATCCTCTCCTCAGCCAGTCAACAAACGTTTCTGCAAACTGATATGAACTGCTAACACCAGCCCCTCGGCCTGGAATACACCCCCTCCCCCTCCCCTCCCCTCCCTCCCTCGCACGCGCGCGCGCACACACACACACACACACACACACACACATCACCACTTTTCAAGAACCCTTCTAAAAACCACTTTTGCTTTCTGGGTTTTATCCTCATTCATTCTCATGTAAGCAGCTCTATTCTGCCACATAACAGAATTATTAGCATGCCACTGGATATGCTCAAGTCTCAGCTCCTTGTAGGCCTAGGATTCCTTTTTAAAAATCTCCCTACTGCCAAGTACCCAGCACAGCCAATTTTGAGTTAATGTACTTGCAGCAAGAACCAAGACTCAATCTTGTGCCCATTAGCACTGATTTGTAGCAACTAGATGATGAAAAAAATTTTTAAATAGCGTCAACTTTTAAAGAGAAATTCAAAGATAAGACAGTTTTTAAAAAAGCCATACACCATTAATTTCACAGGCAAAGACAGCCATTACAGGTAAATGTCATATCTATTTCAGGGACATTTCCTACGAGGAAGCTGCTGACAGCTTAACCACTGTAGCTCTGCTTTATGCAAATACAGGTGGTACTTTTCTCCTAGAGAATTTCACACATCTGTCTGTCATCTCAGTGGATGTTGCCACGCAGAACAGGGGCACACACTACCCAGCCTTAAATGAGATGACTGGGGAAAAAGGTCACAGAAAAGTCAAGCCACTTAGCACACAAGAACATGTACACAACGGTTAAAACTATGTAAAAATTATACTGATATGAGCACCAAAAAGGATGTTTATACTGTCAAAAATAGATGATCATTTTTATTAGAAGTTCCTCTGTGAAGTTAAATGTTAAGAAAAAATTATAGCACAAAAAATTCACAAGACAAAGCATGATTAATTCAAACAATTTTAAGTCAATAAAACTATAACTGGATCATTCTTTTGAATAAAGAAATGCCAATTTCCCCCAAACTAACACTATAATTTTTTTGCATACCACACTTACAATTTCTCTTTACATTCAGTGGCTGACATTAGATATCACAGCGAAATAGAAAAGCCATTTAAACTAAAAATACAAATGACTTTTTCTATAGTGTAATAGTGCCTATGTGTGTACATGTGCATATATATGTATTTTTCCTGACAGCAGTTATAACAAACTGCAAGAAGTTATAAAAATCCACTTCTAATAGCATACCCTCTATCTGTCTACTACTCTGTAACCCTATGAACTCCCCCATTCACCACCCTTTACATCATCCACATTCTCTGGTGTGGTAAGCATGGCAGTGGCCTCGTCCTGATCCCTGGAGCCTGTGAATACATGAAGTGACGTGACTCAGGGAATTTAAGGTCGGTAATCAGCTGACCTGGAGATGGGGAGATGGATTATCCGCATGAGCCAAGGCAATCACAAGGTCCTCATGAGTGAAGAAGGCAGGAAGGGAAGAGAGAACCAGAGAGACAGCTGCTTGAGACGGGCTCAGCCTGACCGCTGGCTTTGAAGATGGAGGAAGGGGCCATGGGCCAAGGAATGCAGGGACCTCTGAAAGCCGGCAGAGGCAGGGAACAGGATTTTACCCGAGAGCCTCCAGGAAGGAGCAAAGGCCTGCCCACGCCTTGACTTTAGCCCAGGGAGCCTGTGTGGACATCTGACCTCCAGACACTGCAAGATAGCAAATCTGTGTTGTTTTCAGTCACTGGATCTGTGGTAATCTGTTACAGCAGCAATAGGAAACCAACACATCCGGGTTCCAAGCTCCTCTTATAATCAACATCAATGCTTCTCAATGTTTGGCTCAACCTATGAGGAAAATAAAAACATCCTTTGAAAGCTCTCAGCTACATCTGAACTCTGATCAATTGCCTTCTAAGAGGGAAAGATTTCCTCCAGGTCCCTCTGCTCACCTTCCCCCAAGTACAAGCTTCATAGGGGATTTCAGGCTCGGTTCTAGTGGCTGAAAGTTTGCTGTTGGGGGTGGGTGGGTGAGAAGAAAGCTGGACTGAGGTCTAAAGCCCCTTTGGGTCTGGTTCCTCACTGCCTGGCTTTTATAGTGCCACAAAGGCCAGGGCAGAGCATGTCAATGAAACAAAGGACACGCATGAAACAAAACGCCATAGGCAACCACGTCTTGATCAAATCTAAGAGCGATTCAAGTTAATAAGTAACATAACCCCACCACCTTTTCATGGCTTTAATTATTACAGCCAGTAAAAAATATTCAGGCCATCCCTGTTTAGTGATGTTTTATTTACCCCTAAAGGCTAAAGTCTTCATTAAATGCAGAAGAGTTGTGTTCAATTCAACACATATGGTGAGATCACAGCCTGGTTTATTGTAGGTTTTTCATGTGTCACCCCCTCCCCCCAAACATAATCAATCAATCTCCCTCCCTCCTCCCCCCTCTCTCTTTCTCTTTCTCTCTCTCTCTCTCACATACACACACACACATACACATACACACATACACACACACACATACACACGGACTCTACATACACAGCACTGCCATTATAATCTGGCTGTATCAGATTTTACATTTTGCATAATTGATTTAAAAGCCGATCTTATTTCTGAATAGTTTCCCTTACTATTTTTCTAGCACAAATCAGTCTTCTAACGAGGTCTGCTTTGCCCCCACAGCTTCCATGCACATAGACCTGGCCAAGTCCCTGAAGGGCACAGGGCCTTTGGGTTGAGAAGCCTCACCAGATGTCTAAGTGGTGAAGGGAATGGATACGAGGCTGAAGCAACCCACATGTTCAAACAATCAGCACCATTACTTTTTTTTTTTCGTGGTGTATTGACTTTTTCATGGAACTGCCTGACTATGATGTTTTCCAAAGTTCACACTGTTTTATTTTCCAAAGAGAAACAATTAACCAGCCTTATCTTTTCAGGTAAACTCTTCACTGAGGAATGACGTGCAGTTCTTTATCATGTCTTACGTGAGAAAAACAAATTTTTCCGATCATTTCACACTTAGTGTTTTTTATACTCCTGATTCTCATTACTGTCTGCGGAGCTCAACCAAGATGAGAAGAGCTGGGTCCACCGCAAGAGAGGGTCGCTGAGGCCCTGGCCGGTGCTGCTCAGTGGATAGAGCGTCAGCCTTGGACTGAAGGGTCCCGGGATTTGATTCTGGTCCTCGGTTGCAGGCTCGGGGTGTGTGCGGGAGGCAACAGAGAAGATGTGTCTTTCTCTTTGTCTCTCCCTCCCTTCCACTCTCTGAAAAGCAATAGATTTTAGGAATAACAAAAACAAAAAGAGAGAGGGATGCGGAGGTGGGGTGACTCTGCCTCCATGACCATGCCACCTGGAGGGCACCTCACGAGAGAGATGTGAGGAGAGGGGCGGAAAGACGACCCAGCGCCCCGCTCTCCTTGTGTCTCAGGGATGGAGACAGGTTCTGGGAGAGACTGGGAAACATGGAGTCTCAGGCAGTGGGAAGCAGCTCACGAGGAAACACATCTGGGTTCAGCCCTGCACATTGTTCCTCTAGAAAAGGTGCTTATCATGTGGCTTTAGACAACGGTCAAAAGCTGAAAGCTAAACCTGGCTTTGTGTTTGATCATCTGTTTCATTAGCAGAATTGCAACACCATCAGATACAGCCCTCCTTGGTCTCTGGTTCTCAGAAAACCTCTCCTGGTAGTAATACAATTCTAAAACGGGAAAGAAAATGAATAAAGAGGCTGGGCATTAAATTTTACAAAGGACAGGAAAGTTATGGCTGTTTGACTTCGTATGGGCAACTTTTGCTGTCAATGTAGGTGCAAGCCTCTGGTGAAGCCATGACCTAAAGCCACCTGCCCCTGCCCCGCTCTCCCCGACTGAGGTCCTCTGGGACGGAAGACAGATAAGGTGGTGACCTCCTGCGGCTCTGCATGATGCAGGGCTAGCAAGGCCTGTGCTCGCCTCTTCCAGCTCCTCCTACATGCTTCTGATGCTATTATATCCCCAGAATTAAATTAAAGTAAAACAGCATCTTTAACATGCTTTAGTTTTGTGTGTGTGTGTGGGGGGGGGGGGCGGGGGATATCAATCACGTAGTAACTAAAAAATTCAACATCCCCAAAAGTGCTTTTATAAACGCTGAAGAGTAAGCAGTATTATTTAATCTGCCATCACAGATCCTTGTTCTTGACAATAAATAACCCAAGTGCTATTTTAAGGATTTCTTACAATTAATACCATGAAAAATGAATGACTGAATAAACAAACAAGATGCCATGGTAGAGACAAACAAAACAACAAACGCATACGTTGTTTCTGTTTGTATAGCTTGCCCTAAAGCTTTAGAGAGAAGTATTACTTAAGTAAAATACTGTGTTTTGCTGGCAGGATGGGACTTACTTAAAATTGTGATCCAGTTTTTAGCAAAGCCACACATGACCAACACTGAGGACAGCCATGTAAAAACACGTAAGTTTGTAGTCTGTTTATCCTAGTAGCACAGTATATTTGTTACTGACTTATTTGTAAACACATTATTCTTAAACCTGCCAATGCAATTTAAGTCATTTAGTATTTGTGCTGTGAAAATGAAGAACTTGCAGTCACCTCCCCTGATTAAAGGAAGAAAGGTACGGAGGAAGGAGGTCTGGCTTCCTCTCTGCAGGAATGTTTACAGCCCAGACCTGAGCGCCCTGTCTGCAGGCACCACGGTGGCAGCCGGGCGCCGGGCGCCGCTCACCCCGAGAGCCCTGAGCACCGCCGTCACCAGGTGGAACAAATTCCGTTCTTTAGAGCTTCTCTCATAGGTCTTAATATTTCTTTTACTTGGACCTGTGTTAATGGATCCGCACTAAAGATGCAGGCTCCAAAAGCGTATAGAGTAGCCTGTCTGCTCCCCTCCTAACCTCTCAGCCATTATGCCTTTGAGAATGTAAAGCCATTGCACACACACCTACAGGTGCTGCATCCGACTTGCATGCATCCAGCAGGTCCACAATAACCCTTCTCCTAACCCTACAGCTGGCCAGTTCCCCACCTGAAGCTAAGCAGCGCCTGGTCTAGCGAGAGCGCTTAGATCGCCAAGTTTACTGGAAACCTTATGAAACCTGCCTGGTCAATACATTCACCACAGGTTCTCTTCAAGTCCAACTGCTCCTGTTACCTCCCCCTGGTGGCAGGGGAGGCCCTGATGGGCACCTGCCCCCTCAAAAGGAATGGCTGGGTGAGGCTGATGAAGTCAACATTCAGGGCACCAGCTAGTATTCAGTCATGAACAGAGCTTGCTGCTGGCGATAAGATCTACAAGGTTTTAGAATCATAATGCAAAACTAATAAAAAATACAAGAAAAGAAATCTCCCTTGACAATAACAACCATCCCCATGAGGAGATCCCTTCTCCTGCAGGGGAACATGGAGGCAGAGTATCCATGATTTGCTTGCAGTATGGAAATATTAATCATTTTGCAACAACAGAAGTTATTTATGGCTGCTTTGTCTTCATTGGCTAGGTTTAGCCACTCGAATCTCTACATAACCAGGTAGTGGCCTGGATTTGTTTGCTGTGGTTACCAAGGGTTGTAGCAAACAGGGGTTATAGCATTAGATTTTCTATAATTTTATTCATTTGGGGGGGGGGTATGTGTATGTGTTTATATTCAGATTTAAAATTTGAGCAAATTGACTAGAAACCGAAGCACAGAAAAATTCACAGCCTAATGCATGTTAAAGTGCAGCTGCTGGAAACAGTTTCCCAAGTACACTCTGGGCTGGGTTCATTCCTGTCTACCCCGTCATTCAAGGTTGCTGGTATCTAGCTTTCCAGGAATCTGCTGTAGTTATACCACCACTTTTGGTGTAACCGGAGAGAAATCAGTGTTGTTGTTTTTTCACCCTGCTTGAATGCACTGGATTCTTCAGGAAACTTAGATCCCTTCCCCTGTGTCAAGACAGTACATACAGCTTTAGATGTGGGTGATACAGTCCTAAGAACTTGCTTTGCAGTGAAGCATGGGTGAAAGGATGGACGGATGGGACCATTTCCCACACTTTCACCTGAAGAGCCCCATGTACTTCCTATGGATCTGAGGTGTCACCGTTCCCCACCATGTCACCTCACTCCTTGTCACATTTTGTCAATGGGGGCTCAGTCAGGATCACTGCCAATCGGAAAGCAGACCCAGATCCACCCTCAGGAACCGATTAGCTTGTTCTGTCAGGTAACGGGCCACACTATTTAGATAAATCACTTGTGATGTTGCCGTAGTTCTCAGGACTACGCGCGTCCCTTTCTCCGAGAGTGTCGGAGGCTTGCAGAGAGCAGCTGGAGAGGAGTGACGGCTGCGGGCTTCCCTCTTTGGTGTAGTGGACTGAACCATTTACTGTCCTATGATGGCCCTTCTGCAGCCCTTCAGCAATCTCCGAGATTGCCCAGAGCAAACGTTATGCCTTATTTCCTTCACAAAGTGAGCGTGGAAGAGAAACATAAATATTCCAGGGAAAATGCAAGTTAAACTTCAACAAAACCTGAATCCAAAATGCTGTGATTTTTATACCATAATCTCAAATAATAAAACCCTGCACATCCTGTATAACCAAATGTGGCAATACTTTGGACAGTGACTTTTAGGGGCCAAGAACAAAAACATTTTTCAAGGTTATTTGTCCGGCCTATCATTTTCTAGCAATGAACTCTCATTGGCTTTCTGGTTAAAATAAACAAAGGATGACTTCAGAAAGAATTCTTAAGATAAAGTGGCTAGAGGTTGATAAAGGAAATTACTTTTTAAAAAAGCCTCAATAAAGGCTAAAACATGGATTTAAAAAATACGATTCCAGAAACTTCTTAAAACAGTTACTCATAACCAAACTACCAGCAATGCTCTGAGGTCTTCTGGGTAAAACACTTCAAAAGCCTCTATGGGATCTACAGTTTTCATGCCCGCTCAGGCTGCAGACACCTCATACATCTGCTGTGTTCCAACGGAACATCAGCCTAGCTGCTTCGAATGAAAGTCTAATAGGTGTTTCCACTTTTCCAAGTGGCACATTCAGAATGCATATCCTGCCAAATTGCAGTGAGCATCTGCACCCATAACCGCTGATGGGCCAGAAACGACACTCAGAGCACTGGCTGCCGAGGCGAGCTTGTGGCCAGGCTGCAGAGCAAGGCCACCGGCTCTAACCCCTGCCCCCCGGCTGACTCAGCCTGGTCTGGAGGTCAGGTGGAGCTCATGGCAGCAGCTCTCCTCCAGCCTTCCCTAAGCCACACCTGGTAACACGGGAACCAATATCCGCATCCCCCCAAGTTAAAAAACTCCCCACCATCCTGCCATTTGCTGAAAATAATGCAATGCCACACTTTTGTTTTTTAAAAGCAAGTAAATTCATATTTTACTTTATAGCTAATATATTTAAAGATAATTAGGAAATAAGGAAAGCTTTTATAAAAAAAAAAGAAGACTGAACACCTTTATAAGGGAACAAGACCTTCCCCCACCCACCTTGCATTATGATTCTTGTCATTTTAAGGATCAGCTACTCTTAGAAATTTATTTAAAATTTAGGAATTTTTTTTCATAAGCAAAGAAAATAGGAATAACAGATAAATTCCATCTTCATGCATCACAACATCAAAATAAAAATATTTTATTTTCATATTTTCAATATGAGTCAGTGGTAAGATCTTGAAAAAGCGAGGTCACTAGAAGATTCCAACTGCCCTCAAGCTTAGAGTTAGAGAAATTTGCTCACAGAGGGTGACATGTACATCCTCATAAAGGAAGTCTTAAAAACATCTCCATCACTAGAGAGCAAAACCTGGGGATTTAAACATAGGTATCTGTATAATCTTTGTATTCAAGAAAACAGTGCTTCCAATGTCACAAGCGCGTCTCCGTGGAGTCCGGGGTCACTACTCTCGCGTCCATTTTCTGTGTGGAGCAGCTGAAAGTGCATGGTAGGTGGGGTTCTGGGAGAATGACGGGGGCGGGGGGCTGCCTTTACTGACAGACATGCTATATGCACTGCAGCAATTTCTTCAAAAATATATCCTGTGAATCTGGTGTCAAAGGGATTCATTTCAGAAACAGCAAACCATGCCTACAGATGAAATTCCTTAGAGATTTACTTCTACTTAGCTCTTCAAGATCTTCCAACCGGTCCTCACTGGAGCCAAACTGTTGTTAGCTCTGGCTATTGACTGCTCCTACAGAATGCACAATAGGGGCAGACTTTTTCAAATCTGACAACAATTAGCGACGAGTTTTAGGAAAAAATTGGGGTGTGATTATTGTTAAAAATGGTTTTCTTCCAAATTATTACATGAAATGCTAGTTACGTAGGGTCCCTTCCCACTGCTCTCCCAGGGTCGTAACAAAACCAGAACTGTCTCAATCAGTGCGACCCAGACACTGCAGAGAATCAGGAAGGCCTGCCCGTCGAGCTCCACTCTCCAGTGGCCCGCGTCACACCGTGGAAACAGCATCTGCTTATCTATCTCGGTGTGGCTCATGTCAAAGCAAAGGCCCTCAGATGGTCAGAAACGGAAGCACGCCTGCTCCAACCCTTTCCACACAAATGCCTTTAGCCCACAGAAAAACTGACGAGCCAAACGAGGCCTCCAGGGCTACAGGGTAGATATCCAAGTAGAGTTTTAAGAGCAGCCACCTTTACTCTTAAACTGTTTCACCCTCACTCCTCATGCCATGTCTGTCCCATTCATAATTCTCCAATGACAAGTGCTGTCTCAAATGCTCTCATCTCGGCGATCTGTGTCAGAGAACTCTGTGTGCATTTACCAGCTTTGTCCTTTGGCATCCTGACATTATGCTATCAAACTGACCATTTCTGTAAGGAAGGAGAAAATGGGGGGGGGGATCATGTTTTAATGGGTGTCTGGATCTATTTCCCTTTGTCAAGGATATCCAAAATATAATAAGAACAAAGTTGAAATGACCTCTGCCTACATCTTGGCTTTGAGCAAAAAATAAGAACATGATTATGTTTCAGATATAACTGAAAAGTCCCTGGCCTTCAAACGTGAACCCTGTGAACAAAGCACCAGGAATGTCAGCGCTCGGACTCACGCTTCCAGTGGACGGCAAAGCCCCCGCAGGGCCTGTCCTCAGCGTCCTTCAGACGGCAGCTCTCACCTTCCGTGGCTTCGCCGCACTAACGCAGCCCACAGCACAACCGAAACACAGCATACACACTGTTAAATGTCCACTGGGTTAAGCGAATAATGCAATTTGATATTATAAATTTCTATTTATAGTATGCCAAGTTGAACTGCTCACACAACTTCTGGCTATACAATATTTTTACCGTTTCTGTATGTAGACTCATTATGTATTTCATACTCCATTAAAATTTCTGAAATGTCACAAAACAAATACAAAAAAAAACCAGTACTGTGATCCGCTAAATCTTGTGAAGGACTCAATGTAAACATCATATTTCTAGGTGTCAAAATTTTCCCAACATGATCTTTTTGGTGAAAGGCATATTAAGTGGATTAAATGTATTGTTAATTAGTGTCATATAATTAACCTAATATTTCATTTTCAAGAAGGGGAAAACTGAGTTATGGAACTGTACCTCTTATTAATCTGACCTAACAAGAATCACTGGCGGAGGGAGAGGCTGGCACACAGGCCGGCCCATTATTCCCGCTGGTTTGCCATGCAGAGCACCTGTGGAAGCAAAGAGAGGTAGAAGGGCACGAGGGCGTGGAAGGAGGGGAGCTGGACGAGGAGGCTCCCGGGAGGGAAGGGGTCACCATGTGGGAGGCTGGTGGACCAGAGAAGAGAATGGAGAGACACGCTGGATACTAGGAGGGCATGAGGCACCTGGACAGACAGGTCAGGGGACAGACTAGCACAAGAAAGGGGAACAAAGGTATCAAAAGGTGAGGTGAAATGAGGACACACTAGGCAAGTGCGTCAATTGTGCCAACTGTGGCTCGGTGGTAAAGGACTGCCTCAGAGATTAGCAGGTGGCAGTGGGCTATTCTTAGCTATCAGTGTTGGCTGAAGCTTCGGGCTCCTTCCCCCAAACCATGTCAGGTGTGCCTCCAACTACATTTTTTCCAGGTGAAATCTCCTTGGAAGCCACACAGGTACCCTAAAACCAGCCCTTCTAAAAGGAGCTCCAGTGTTCTAGCCCTCGGCACGACCGAGGAAACAAGCTCACACACATCCCTGGCCTCGCGGGGACCCTGGGACTCAGGGCAGCACGCAGGCACGGAGTGGGAGCGACCGCAAAGCAGCGGCCCAGACTTGATCCAGGCATGTGTCCACGGGCTCGCTTCAGGGAATGTGCATTTACACTAAAGAACGCCTGTGCCTGACTTGTAACCAGCCAGCCTCGGTGCTACTGCAACGTGCCTAGAGCAGCCCTGGCCGCGAGCACGCTGTGAGCAGAGGGTGTGCTGGGAGAACATCGGCCACTGGACACCAAGGTGAGGGCCCCCCGGAGACAGGAAGCATCTGTGATTTCACCCTGTGGCTTCTGCATCAGAATCAACACCTTTGAATGACACTTTTTTACCTGAGAACAGACCTGAGAGGCAGGTATCAAAACCAGTGCTACAGGGCCCACCCTGCTTCCCGGGGACGGGAGCCCACTCTGGTCCTGCAGGGACAGGCCCTGGGGCGGCGGCAGGGCCCCTGCGCCCCAGGAGGGCCCCCGGGTATACCTGCACCTCCGGGGGGTGACCCAGAAAGGAAGGCACACTGTGGACAGCTGGCCTTGGCTAGGCAGGGCCGTGTGTTTTCTCATACACGCGTGACAAAGCGTGTTCCCAGGCGCACTTCCAGTCACACTGGAGGGGTTCTGGGCACCATGCTGCAGTGTGATATCCTGGGCCCTGTGTCCTCGGATCAGGCCCCTTTCCATGTTACGGTGAACACAACAGGATGAGAGAAACCACAGGGACAAAAAGCTACAGGGGACCAAGGAACCACTCATGTCCCTGAAGCACTGGAAAAAGACGTCTTTAGCAAAAACACATGCACTAAGAGGAGTGGGGGCCGTAGAACATCAAAGCCCCTCAGCTGTGGCACCCAGGCCACAAACAGGAGAACTGTCCAGATAGCTGGGGCCAGACAGTACTGTCTGGAGCAGACAGCACTCCCGGGTCTGAATGGGACACATTTCCACACGAGGCCTAAAATGACATGGCCCAGCCACCGTTCAGTAAGTCTGCACCTCCCGCCCTCCGGGTTCGTCCAGAACAGGATCGAGGTGCACAGGTACACTCAGCAACTGCTTGGCTCCTCATGGGACTGACACCTAACGGCCCCCTTTGGGGTCCAGGGCATGCAGTTCTGACCTCCTGCTCCACCCGCCGGCCACTGTCCAGCATCAGCTCAGAGCTGTGCTCCTGGCCTTGGATAGATAGCGAGCTTTCAATCAGGTATTGGTTCCTATACGAAACTGCCCTGAGGGACTTATTTCCCTCCACACGGAAGTGGAGGCCTACAGGACATCGTATTCTGGCATCCTGGGAGCACGTTCTGCTGCTGCATGTTGGGAGAGAAGGGCGCCCACTTGCATTTGATGACATGCTTTTTAAACTAAGAGCAGATATATGAAGAGCAAGAGCATTTCACTGAAGTAAATGCAGAGAAATCTGCTAATTACCAAAATAATTAATACTCCTCACCCAAATCTGTACCATGAAACGTATTCTGTGTGCAGGGCGTGTGTGCCCGCCCACCGCAGGATGAACTGGGCACTGCAAACGCCACCCCTTCCACTGGCCTGGGACCAAGCCTCGCCGCCAGGGTTTTCAACGCAGAGAGCAAGCAAGACGGTCAGAAAAGCCAGCCAGGCCGACGATCACACAAAAATACCAAAGAACAGGCAAAGCATCAGCATTACACCCCTTCCAGGGTTGATTATGCTACTTCGAAGTCAAGAGCACTTGCATGTTCATAAAAACAAGAACCCAGGAGACGGCTGTGTAGCTGCATATTCCTTAGGAATAAGTTGGGAGTATCGATTCCAGCTTCACTCTTAGAGGAGAACAGGAACCACGAACCACGCAGGACGTGGAGGGAAACACTTACGACAACCACCCACAGTTAATTGCTGAACAGAGAGAGGCACATCTTCCGTGATTTCCACACTGTGGCTCCACGCTCCACGCACGCGTCCTGCCATGATGTCAGGGAAGTACTCGGGTCACACACAGCCGAAGGTGAAAGGAGTATAGGCGCACCTCGTCTTATGGGCTTCACGGGTGTGTTTTTTACAAATTGAAGGCATGACCCTCCACCAACAAAAAGACTATGACTCGCTTTATAATGTACCTGAGGTGTGCCTATAATCCACAAGCTCTCAGCGCCCAAGCCTGCCACGGAGTCATGACATCAGATCGTAGTCTGCACGACCAAGTTCCCTCCAGGACATGGGGTGGGTTTCAAAGGGATTTGGTGAAGGGACGCAGTCCCGGGAAAGCCAGGACTACAGCTGCAGTTAAATGCTGAAACCCAGCACTCATCCTCACTCAAGTTATTTTTTCTAAAAGGCACAGAACAGATGTTTCCAAAAAGGCAGAATTTCAAAATCACTGAATTCAATTAGCTTAAAAAAATTAAAAGTAGCCCAAATAAACCACCCTTGAAGTCACAAAGTAGAAGTCACAAATATTAAAACACGCTCCCCTTCTTCTTCTTCTTCTTCTTCTTTTTTTTAATTGATTTGAGAGAGGGATAGGGGAGGGAAAGACGGGGAGGGGAGGGAAAGAGAGAGTAAGAAACGCTGATATGAGAGAAAAACATAAATCGGTTGCCTCCCGTACATGCCCTGAGGGGGGGACCCACAACCCGGGTATGTGCCTTGACTAGGAATCAAACCCACCTATGCTCCCACCAAGTGAGCCACACTGGCCAGGGCTCCCTTTCTTTTCAATAATCGTTTTCTCTAAGACTCAAAGGACAAACACTGTAATATTAAGAGGAAGTTGCTCTCTGGATAACTAGATTACCAGTAGTTTTCAATTTTCTTTATACCTTCCTCTATTTTCTGAAATTTCTCTAGTAGACAGTATCGCTTTTATAATGAAAAAAATGCTAATTTTCTTGGCTCGTTGGGGGCAAAATATGCTGAACTGAAATAAAAACACAGGAAAAGTACCACCCAGGAACACAGAGCTTGGTTCCGCTGTGCAGAACTGGGACCACACCGGGGCTGCAGCAGTCGGTTCGCGCTCCAGTTCAACAATCTGCCCAGCTCGAACTGGAGTCCCCCGGGGGCCCACTGGCGCCACCCTGCGTGTCACTCAGACTTCACCAGGAGACTCTCAAAGGCGTATGCCAAGGCCTAGTGGAAACTCAAGTTTTCCTATTAGCAGGGGACGTGGTCGTTACAAATGAAACCAAACTAAATGCACTCCAGCCTCCTGCCGGAGTACTTTCCTCAGGAGCTTCCGCAACACGGCTGACTTAATGGTCCTCCTCCTCACTGTGTCCCCGATGAGCTGCTGGAAAGAGGTGCTTATAACCCTGAAATGTCTAAAATATCAGCAACAAATTGGAAGAGCAGGAGAACACTCATTGTTGGAAAATCTACCACCGTTAGTCGGTGCTAAAGCTGTGAGGAGCTGGTAAAGTGCCAGCTCTCAAACCCCGGGTGAAGGGGTGACTGGCATCACCAGGTGGCCTGGCGTGATGAGTGGACGGCAGGGAGGGAGAGCCCTGGAGGGTGAGATGCGGCACGTCGGGAGGGAGGCACCAACATGTGAGGGCTCCAACTCACTGTACCTGCCGAGAACACACGGGCTCTGCCAGGAGCACACAGACATCAGGGCGAAGACCCGGGAAACAGACGCGTGAGATGATTTCACGTCTGCGTCTCACGCCCGTACGGAATTTGGTAACGTCAGCAAGAGGCCGGCTTGGTTCTTCATTCTCGTCTCTGCCCTAGACCTCTCAGCCACACCTCTTCTCAGAAACCCGCGGCTGGTCTCCGGACCCCGGCGTTTCCCGGAGAGGGTGCACTGTGACCAGGGGATTCTGCGCTGCGTCAGGCGGCGAGTTCAGAAGGCTGAGTCCTCGGAATACCACCCCACAGAGCCCATTAGAGAATCAATTCACAGAAAATGAGCACAGATCAATGACAGACAGCTCCCATTCCCAACAATGACCTGGCAGCTTTGCTCCCTGCATCCTCTGAGAGCTGTTACTGCCTCCCATCACCTCTCCACTTCCCTCCACATTCACCAGAGTTTAGTATCTCAGCAACATGGACCAAAAGCCTGTTGTAACCTGGAGCCAATGGCTCTCCTGGCATCAGAAATAATGGCTCACTTTTAAAACTGCCTTGAAATGGAATTCTTAGGTACCCTAACACACACAACACCAACAATGGGAGGGGGTCCCCAACACAGCATCCCCTCTGTCGCCTCGAGGGGGACGAGAAGGAAGGTGGTAGAGTGCACTGGGGTGGACTCGGTGCTTACAGGCCTGAGCCCCTGTGAGACAATGAGAGGTGGGCCCCTGTGAACACAGCTGCTGGCACAGACTGCAGCAGGTGTGTGTACCCTGTAGTCAGACCCAAAAGCTTCCCCACCGACGACAAGACTTTCTGAAAGGGCAAACAACGCCTGGGAAAATTCAACAAAGTACAATCTTCCCACATTTACCAGGCAGTAGCATTCCTAGAAAGTTCAGTAAATACTAAAACTGTGCACATAAAAGTTAGGTTCTCAGCTCAAATAGTTTTCACCTGTGACTCTGCAGCAGGCATCCGGCTGAGGGGGGTGGCACAGCCCTGGCCATGCTGGCAGTGCTGTGTGGGCAGGCCTGGTGTTCCCGGGCGCAGCCCACTGGAGGCCAGAGCACCCCCAAGTCACCCCATGACGGCGATTCTGCCCCATGAGAACCAGTCCTTTACACCAAACTGTCCCCTCAGAAAAAGTGCCAATGGAGGCCAGAATAACTCATGCAAATGGTGTTGCTTAGAGACTGTCTAGCACAGCCGTGGGCAAACTACGGCCCACGGGCCGGATCCAGCCCGTTTGAAATGAATAAAACTAAAAAAAAAAAAAAAGACCGAACCCTTTTATGTAATGATGTTTACTTTGAATTTATATTAGTTCACACAAACACTCCATCCATGCTTTTGTTCCGGCCCTCCGGTCCAGTTTAAGAACCCATTGTGGCCCTCGAGTCAAAAAGTTTGCCCACCCCTGGGATAGCCAGACACCAGGCCGTAAGACAATCTTCTCCACGACGCCCTCCCGCAGACGGTCACTTGGTGCCCCTCTCACCCTTCCCTCTGGGCAGGTCTGGTGCCCCCTGAAGAGTATTATTTCTACCTGGTCACCGCTGAAACGAACTCTGGACAAGCACAAATTCAAAAGACTAGTGGGCCTTCAGTGAGTGCTCATCCCCAGAGGGGTCACCTCACCCACAAAGAAAAGGCTATTTTCACAGACTGCTTGGTTATCACTGGTTATACGACTTACTTAGAAAAATAAATTTATTTGATAAACTCACTGCCAAGATAACACACACCTGCAAATCCTAGAATAAACAAAACTGAGGACCAACTTTCGTCATTTGGTCCCTGCCAGGCCCAATGATGTGAGGACCCTTCCTCCTGCAGCTTTCTCGGGCCCTTGGCAAGAGCCCTTAAAGAGAACCTGTACCAATTTAACTGTTTAAAGCACCATAGAACGTGGTTCTATAGACATGCGTGTCTACTCTGTATTAAAACAATGTGCATAATCAGAAATATAAACTTACAACCGTTGGTTTGAATAACAGGGAAACTAAAAAAAAAAGTCCAAAAAATAAAATTCCTTCTCAAACTAATTGAATGTTTAGACAATTGACATTTCTCTCTCACACAGACACACCTTCCATGCTTTATATCAAGTTTACAAGAAAAAAAACAGAACGTTGCTAACCTAGGGAAGGCACGCCTGGCGGTACAAGCTAGAGATGAGACAGGAGGGTGCCAAGGACTACACGTTTAGTGAATGTGTGCTAACAATGCTTGAAAAATTGAAAAAACCTTAAAGTAGTTCCTAGCTTTCTTTGGTTCATAAAAACATCAAGAGTCAAAGGTTAAGGTTACTCCTTCAATATGGCCCGTGGTAAGGATGTGGAGAAACTGGTGGGAGTGTTATACGGGGTAGCCATTCTGGAAAACAATCTGGCAGCCCCTGAAAAAGTTACATACAAATTGACTGTGTGACTCCCAGGTGCCTACCCAAGAGAAATGCAAAAACTGTGGGTCTTTATAGCTGCACTATCCATTCTGGCCCCAACTGGAAACCACCCAGGTGTCCATCAACAGGGGAACCGACAGACAACATGTGGTATAGCCACACACTGGAACACTATTCAGGAATAAAAAGGAAGGGACTACTGCTGCTAAGTGGAAGGAGGCAAACACAGAGGCCACATATATGATTCCACTGATATGAAATGCCCAGAAAAGGCAACTCTACAGAAACGGAAAGTGGATTGCTGGCTGCCTGGGGCTGGGGAGGAGAGGAGTGGCTGCTACTGGGCAGCAGGGGTCTCAGTGGGATGATGCAGACATTCTCCACGGGACTGTGATAAATGCACAACCTGGAAAGTTTACTAAAAACCAGGGAATTACATACACTTTTTTAGGGTATGTGAATTACAACTCCAAACTGTTACACACACACATACACAGCCTACAACTGAATCCCTGGGCAGCTACCAAGTGTAACATCTGCGTTTTGGTCGTCCCTCTCACTTTCTTGACTTCAGAGTGGAAAGATGACATCAGGCCATTAACATCATGAGAATGCAGAATTCTGCTATTCAATTTCCTCTTAAAGACAATAAAGGAGCGTGGGGGGAGGAAGGCGCTCAGGGGGTGCAAATAAATCTGCTCTTTCCTCATTACAGAGTTCAAGCCGGTCACGGCCCCATTAGCAGTAGCCAGGAGAAGCTTACGTATTACTGCCTGCTGCCGGCGGGCCGGCTGGGGCCTGGGAATGTGGAGCCCCCTGCCCCACGAACACAGGACCTTTGTGATGGCAAACCCAGGCTGGCAGAAGCCTAAGCATACGGGCGCTCCAAACAACCAGGAAATGGAAAACTCAGGAAATTCTAATACAAGTCACTTACCTCCCAAACCTCAAGGTTAGTTTTTGTTAAAATCAATATCAACTGCCTAATTCTGCATAATGAAAAACCGCAATCGGGTAAACAGGCACACCGTGTACTGGGATGATGCCCTAAGATGATCTATCTCGCCTTCCCCTCCAGTCATCACACGAATCAACTTTCACCAAGCACCTACTAAGTACACACACTCAGTGGGACAGGGCCTGAGAGCCAACGTGGCGTGGCCGCTTGCTTTGCAGACTCATGACACACTCCTTCCGGGCAAGAAGAGGGACTAGACGGCGGCTGGCCCTGCTGCTATCGAGACAGACCCGGCTCTGGGGCCACGCCTGAATGCTGTGGGCTGACAGTATTCATGGAAGGCTGAGGGGTGGGACAGCAAGCATAGGGCATCGCCTGCTGGGAAACAGCACATGGAAGAAACAAGAGCAAGGACAAGCCAGTCTCCAGAGTTTCCTGACTATCCACAGCCTGGACACTAATACTGCCCTGCCCCCTCCTCACAGGAGGTCCCCGCTGGAAGCTCAGCCCATGGGCCACATCTAGAAGACAAGCATTTTAGGATTACTTTATACGTCCCTGGACAAAGTTTCTGAACAGGAAAAAAATCATAGTAAGTATGTAAGTGGTAAGAGGGGCCAATCTGATAGAAACTGTATTTAATTACTTAGAGTTGAAGTTGGTAGGACAAAAATTCATCTTATGAGAAATGAAATGCTGTGGAAAAGAGTAGAAGGCAGGAAAACAGAAATGCTATATTTATCTCCTTCTCTCCCACCACCGCCCTTGAGTATTTCCTCTATTTTGAGATGGCAGCAATAAGACTGTTCTCCCTACCAACGTTCTTCCCCAACTCAGAGACCTACTGTCAGACAAGCGGGCCAACGGGCATGGTGAGCCCCACACCCAGGCCCGAGGACAGAACCGCACGCCAGGGCAGATGGCACTCACACAGCATCAGGCCAATACGCAGGGTCAGCCACCACGCTCGGCCAGTCCCTCCCTGCTCATGGAGACGCAGGGAACCTCCTGGGAAGAAACGGAGGTGTTCCAGCAGCCTCCTCCGGCCCGCACTGTCCCTGACTTACGTGAGCCTGCTGCTGAACTGCTGGTCTTTGTCAACAGGGGTAAGAACATTCCAGAACGCTAAGGACAAATGATATCCATCAGCAATGTTTTCTCATGATTCATTCCCCTAGGTCCCATCCTTTTATCATTCCTTCAACTCGACTTAAAATAAATTTCACAGGGGAAAAGTTGGGATCAGGTGGGTAAAAGTGGCAATCCACATTTGACATGAAAATTAATCTACATAAAAAAAATCTTTCCCCATAAAATATTTAAGCATGCTCAATATCCAATTGAGAGGGCGTGTGGAGCTTCAGTCCTTACCATCAGGAAGCCAAAGACAACCCACTGGGTTTTGTCCAATGACCCTTTTAACTACTTGAAAATGATGTCTGATTATCAAATAATGTTATGGCTTACCTATAAAAACTTCTTTCTAAAAAATATTGATCCTGATTTACAGAAGCAAGGACATTCTGCGAAGCCTTTTAAAATCATGCTTAACACATTACTCAGACTTGGAGACAAACACTGGGCCCCTTTCTTCTGTGTCTAAGTGGGTTTCTGTTAGTAAGTCAGTGCCTGGGGAACATTACTGTTCCAAGCCAGTTCTATAAGAATGGTAGTTACTGTGAACTCAGACCTCCACAGCTGCTGGGGGTGAGCACCTCAGCCCTCGCTTCTGAAAGCTGCCTGCAGCTCTGCAGTGCTCAGGACACCAGCAAGCACTGCATTTCTGGATGGCCAGACCTTCTGCAAACTGACATCACTTTAATTAAGCCCTGAACCCAAATCAATAAAATAACTCTGATGACTTCAACTAAAACTCTCTTTGGAGGAGCCTAGTGGAAACTTTCAACAGAACCTGGAGTGGTATTTGCCTGGGACAGAGTGGCCCACTCAGCAGATTCCCGCGTCAGCCTGGGAGACAGGTGCACCCCTAGGAGTGGCTGGGGCCAGCCAGAGAAGGGATGGGGCTGCCTCCCTCGTCTTACCACCGGGGACACTTAAGCTGGCCCATGGATGCCACACAACTCGGTCTATCCTATTGGTTCTCATAATGTACCACAGATGACAAAGGACTTTAAACCCTGAAATGGTACTGGAAAAGCCCATCACCAGTAACAGTAATGACTACTGTTATTAATATTACTAACAATGTGAGCAATGACCCAGAGGCAGCTTCTGCTAAATGCTTTACAGAAATGACTAGTATTTTACAGATGAGGAAACCAAGACTTACATAGGCTTGTGGTCTGAGGTACAAAAGCTAGTAAGGTGTGAAGACAGGATTTTAGTCCATCCGTCTATCAATTCCACGTCCTGAAGGACTAGAGAGGGAGAGAAATGTACTTTACACGTTTCCAATTTAATTCTAAGAGCACAGGTGACCCCACAGGCATCAGCTGAGGCCATCTCCAAAATTCTATGGAGAGGGACATGAATGGAAACCATACATTTTGGGAAAAGGATAAAAAAAAATAGTGTCCGTCCACAAGAGATTAACATTCCTGGCTAAGAAAACTAGAGTTGGAAAACTGGAGAGGTCAATGGTCTGGACAGAGGAACACTCTCTAACTGCGCTCTTGTTACAACAGCTACTTTATTTTAATTATTTACTATAATGAACTGTCTTAAATAAGAAAGTATTGCCCTGGCTGTGGGTGGCTCAGTTGGTTGGAGCATCATCCTGTACATCAAAAGGTTGCAGGTTTGATTCCTGGTCAGGGCACATACTTAGGTTCCATGATCAATCCCCAGTTGGGGCACATATGGGAGGCAACCAATCAATGTTTCTCTCAAATCGATATTTCCCTCTCCCTTACTCTCTCCCCCCACCCCCATTCCTTTCTCTCCAAAATCAATAGAAAACATATCCTCAGGTAAGGATTAAAAAATAGTAATAATAACGTCTTTCCAAATATGCTGGTAAGTTTTTCACAGGAACAGGTCCCACCAAGAAGACCACAGCGATGCTTCTCTGCACGTCATCCTCAGGTGAACGTGCCCTCACCCTCCAGGTGCTGGGAGACCATCCTGAAGAGCAGTACTCAGTAAGGAAGGTCACATGTACTTATGACATGCCGCCCTCTCTTCTCTGAGCAGTGCATGGTCCCCAAACAGGCCTGATACCAAAAATTAAAAACTGAGGAATTACGAATATACGTTCGGAATCGACAATAACCACTTGTGATTATTTTGCTCTCTTTCCCTCCTCCTGTTTAAGAATTTGAACACAAGAGAAAGCAGCAACAAGTCAGAGTTCCTCTCTTCTATCATCTTGAATTCCATCAGGATTGTAGCGGTTCCCAAAAAAGTGATTATGAAGTTCAGCAAAACTAAACAAAAAAGATATTTCCTGCTTTCTGTTCTAGAGCCTGGTTTGCTCCGCCTACACTTTTCCCACTGAGCCTCTCCCCAGGATGGCTCCTGATGACCATGACTTTGCATTTTGAACAGGGAGGCTCTCTGAGCGTGAGTCAGAGTCAGAGGCCAGCAATGCCAGCTCTGGAAATAGTGCCTGCAACTTCCCTCCAAGATGGGAGCCAGCGGGCCTGGGACCAAACCTCCCCTGTTTGGAGGTCAAAGGCCCATGAGAGATACAGAGTGTGTGAGTGTGCCCGAGCTGCATGCACATGAGCACATCAGTAAGCCTTCGCCGGAAGACAGGTCAGCATTACTTCTTGTCTGGTGCCGTATGGTTGGGCAATGCTACTGCTGACCACGCCACTGACTCCATCTCTAATAAGGACTCAGAATATGCCAGGAGTAGCATCGCAGGGGTATCATCTGGGCCTTCTCTCCAGCACCTTTCACTTTGCTGGGAGGGTGCCTTCTACAAGCCTGAAGCAGCTCACTACCTACCTTCTTTGTTTTTTACCTGCCCATTTTGGGCACTATTCTGTATCTGCCAGCTGTGTTGCAGAGAAAACACAAGCAGCTTTTTTCCTAAACAAAATACTGCATCCCTACTCGCTCGGCCCTGCCAACAGTGGAGCACTCTGGGAAACTAGCCTTTCCTAACCCAAGTTCAGCATTACTTTTACTCATACTGTTCTGGGGTGAAGGAGGTACAATTTGGCCTGCAAGAAGACGGAATGCCTAGTTATCTGGTCACATTCATGTTTGACTTAACGCACTCTGACCGGGTTTCTGGGCCACAAGGGAGGGCCCTGTAGGGGCACCCTGAGTCTCCTAGACCAGCAGTGGTCTGCGGGCCACCGGTTGGCGACCGCTGTCCTAGACCATCTTTCCCTACTTCCCTGTGTCCGTGCCCCACAAAACAATAAGGACCAGCTTGACACGGTTCTCCTCACCAGGAACCAAAAGCTGCTTCTCCTCCACACCTTACTTTGAGGAGCCGCCCAAGCAGACAGCAGAAAAGAGCAAAAATGGGACGACGCACCCGTTTCCAGTCGGCCAACCTTCCAGCCTGTGACCTAGAACCTCTCAGGTTGCCCTGGCCAGTGTGGCTCAATGGGTTGGAGCGTCGTCTGGTACACCAAAAGGCTGTGGGCCCAATTCCCGATCAGGGTACATACTCAGGTTGTGGGGTCATGGCCTGTACAGGAGGCAAGCTATCGATTAAAGTTTCTTCCTCACACTGATGTTTCGCTCTCTCCCTTCTTCTCTCTAAAATCAATAAACACATCCTTGGGTGAGGATTAAAACAAAACACGTCTCGGGGCCTCCATGTTCTCACGTGCATATGAAGTAGGAGCTAGAATTAGACAAGCTACAAGGCCTTCTCCACAGCTGACAACTCCTGTCCTGCACAGGCTCCCAAAGGCACTGAAGTAAACCTTGAGTTGTTCAACTCTCCACGGGACAGTCCCCCTCCGTTCCCGCTGTGGCCAGGCACGCTCAGGTACGCAGGGCTTCTCACAGCTTCGCAGCACTGTCCCTGGCACACTCCTCCTGACCTGATTTATGACTTCTCCAGTAATTTTACACAGCTCCTTGCTGGTGGTGATTTTATTTTCTGAAGTTACCTCAATTGTTCTTCCTGTTGCACGGCTCCAAGATGAGATTTCCACAGATGCAAAAACCGTTCTTTAACAGTTAGAAGCTCAACAGGAACAAACAGCTTTTCAGAGAAAGTCATTTCACAGACAATTATGTGTGCTAGAATTCACTTTCTGTCATGAAATAAATTAGAACATTGAAACTCTGTCTAGCGAAGTTAACACAGGTGGCTGGGCCTCCCCACAGACAGAAATGCACTGCGAGGTGGAATGGAGGAGGCCGCGTGCCCAGAGGCCTGCCTAAGCTCCACCAGCCTTCCAGGGAGCTTCCAATCAAAGCAGTCCGAGCAAACGGAAAAAAAGCGTGACTTTTATATTGAGAACAAAAATAATTACGGGTTGATCTAAAATGGAGCTTCACTAGAAAACAAATCTTATCTGCCACCTGGTGCGTCCAGTCTGGAGTGGGGACAGCGACCGTGTGGTCCACTGCAGAGGACACACTGGAGAGATGCAAACGGAACAATGCAGTGGTGTGAGCAATGCCACGGTGGCCTCTGCCTATAAAGCCGAGAGAGGCAGAACCTGCAGGCTCGTCTACTGCTGTCTTTGCTGCAAACCTAAGAACAGTTACAGGAAGAAACCAAGGCTGATTTATTTTGAGTCTGTAAATTTACACCCAGATGAAATAAATTCTTTCCTATCTCAGTGTCGTGGGTAAGAAAAGGCAAATGAGTGGTGCTCTAAAATATATTAAATATTTAACAAGGGCCAACTGTCTTCACTCCCACAAGGCTCCACCCCTAGGACAGGGTGGCAGTGGTGGTGCAGTCAACATGGGACCACGATGGAAGCCAGGCCTGAGCCACCAGGCCTGTGCACTGCAGCTGACGGGCAGCGGTCACCCCTCCAGGATAGGCACACCCTCTGCAGAAACAACTGGGTCTCATCAGAGGAAAGACCAGAGAGGGTAAGAATGGAGTGTGCTACAAAGATCAAAAGAAAGCCACACCCGAAGAGGCTATGAGGCACAGAGGACCCTGAGGCACAGGGAGCCAGGAGTCTGAACAAAAGCAGGTTGTTGCAACTCTGACGCACGAGGACTGTGGGCTCAGTGACTCATTTGGGAATGTTAGGTGAGGCATTTAGATTTTCCACTTAGATGGGCCACTGCCTTCTGACCTGAAATGGAGGACAAAAGCATATGAGGGTACCTGGACACTTTCAGATCCTGGCAAGAAATAAAACCATTCTGTATAAAAGGCATGATTCCACACCCATGAGAAGGGCTAAAATAAAGTCTGACAGTACCAAGTGCTGATGATGAGGCAGAGAAACTGGGAACCTTAAACACTGCTGGTAGGAATGTAAAATGGTGCGGACACTTTGGAAAACAGTTTAGCAGTTTCTTAAAAAGTTAAATATACACCAACAATATGGCCAAGCCACGCCAGTCCTAGGTATCTACCCAAGAGAAACGGGTCTACAGAAAGATAGCTAAGCCACGATTAATAGCCAAAAACTACAAAAAAACAATCCAAACATCAGTCAATAAATGGATAAACAAAATATACATCCACACAACCTAATAACTATATGATAAAAAGGAACACGTTACTGATACATGCAACATGGCTGAACCTCAAACAGCTATAATAAATGAAAAACGCAGATCTGCCCGGGCCTGGTAGCTTTTGGGTTCAATTCCAAAATTGGTCGATGTTGGGCTCAGTTGGTTGGAGCACCATCCCGTACACCAAAAAGCTTTTGGGGTCAATTCCAAAACTGATCGATGTTTCTCTCTCAGATCAATGTTTTTCTCTCGCTTTATCCCTTCCTCTCTCTCTAAAGTCAATTTAAAAACAACACATATCCTGGAGTGAGGATTAAAAGAAAAAAGCCAGATCCAAAAGCTAAAGTTCTACATGATTCCATTTATATGAAATTTCCAGAAAAGGCAAAACTATAAAGACACAAAGCAGATTAGAAGTTGTTTGGGGTGAGGGACAGGGATAGATGTGACACCGAATGGACACGAGGGAGCTTTCTGGTGATGAAAATGTCCTAAGACTGGACTGTGGTGATAGCTCGAAACTGTGTGAGTTTCTTAAACCTCAACCAACTGTGTGTGAGTGAATTTCATGGCATGTAAAACGTGTATTACACAGAACTCAGTAAAGCTGCTGAGAGAGAGAATCAGAAGCACTATCTGCAGCTGCCTGCAGGAGCACGCAGCACCCTTTACCTTTATCGTGATAAATCACTGCTAGAGGCGGATCTTTAACACTGAAAACTAAAGCTGTGTGAGGGACAGCTGAGAGAAAATCAGAGACCAGATCGCAGATGAACGTAATCCACAGGTATGTTCTGTGTTCCTTCGGACTGTGTCCTGCTGGTTCTCTTTACTATCTCACGCCCTTCTTGGAGCTCATGAGCTTTTTTCCGTGGACATCAAATGAAAATTGCCACTCAAAATTAAAGCATGAGCTTTATGACTTTCCGTTATAAATGAGGCCACATAAAATGACTACCGTTGCCTGTTCTATGAAAATGCCGGAAAACTAAAAACATATATTCTGAGACCATTTTTTCTCATTTTACATGGTCTCCCTGGCATTAATTATCATAAATCAGTTTATTTTCCTGCTTTCATATATATAAAATCTGAATCTTCACAGATGTAAGATTTAGGACATAATGCTCTGAAAAACCAACATTTCTTGACTTAGAGAAAGATACATGAAGTGTTAAATGATCTGGATATACATTGGTACCATTTTTGTAACCCATCTGACAAGCCCATTTGCCCTCATCACCAGAGATACCAGGGGTATATATACCTATTTTTTAAGTACCTT
>NW_005366075.1:483258-492258 GCF_000412655.1 Myotis brandtii | reverse complement strand
TTTTTTTTTTTTAAGATGTTGTGCTGAATCTTTGGAGCTGAAAATGTGGGATGCTTTTTTTTTTTTTAATACTGTGTATGTTTATTGATTCTAAAGAGGAAGAGAAAGGAAGAGAAAGAGAGAAACATCAATGATGAGAGAGAATCATTGATTGGCTGCCTCCTGAACACCCCCTACTGGAGATTGAGCCCGAAACCTGGGCATGTGCCCTGACCAGGAATTGAACTGTGACCTCCTGGTTCAAAGGTTGATGCTCAACCACTGAGCCACGCCAGCTGGGCTGTGGGATGCTTTTTAAGTGACAGAACACAACATCCAAACATCACAAGAGTAGCTCTGGGAAGTCACCACCCTTAATCCTGTAATATTCTCATTTTGTCTTGAAACCAAATTTTATGGTAAAGAAAAACAGAAAGCCACCAAAACTTAATGCAAATAAAAGAGTGTGAAATAGATTGGAAACTCTATGTCCCCAAGTTCAGAGGGAGCCCAAATATTTGCTGCAGCATTAGTTTCATATTAGTGAGGCAGAGAGAAATTCTAATTTCACAGTTTCAGTATGTTCTCAAGAAGTCAATCTGAATTTTACAAACAGAAGTCATGGCACCCTCATTCTACCAAGTAACAAAAGCTGAATGAACGGAAACAGCGTGCTATCAGCCTGGACAAGGCTGTGGACAGTGCTGACAGCGTGAGAGGGCGCCTTTCCTCACAGAGACAAACGTTCCTGATGCACACCTGCTGTCCCTCTGCACAGGTTTGATTCTGTCTTCTACTCCTTATAGTTTTTTATTTCTCAACTGTAAACTCTTTGAGGACCATTTTCCATTCATCTTTGCTCCTTACTGAAGGCTTTGTATGTTGTGAATATGCAAGGAAGTTAGTAAATAAATTGTTTAAATAAATGCAGAATTTAATAAAGAATGTGCTATATACAGATTATAGGCAGCATTAAATTTCTGGCCTTGGCTTTCCATATTATCATGATTCATAAGTGTCAGCAGAATTTCTATGATGGGTTCCAGCTTTACTTGCAAAACATGGATGGATTTATTTTTTAAAATCACAGATTCAAATAAAGACACTAGCACTATTTATATATCTATCAATCAACCCCCTATCTGTGCTTACAAATCAGGTAAAAGCATTAAAATGGACTCGGCTGATTCAATTACCCAATTTCCCACCATAACTTCCAGCCTGCATGCTTCAAGGGTTGCTTTATCAAAACAAGGCCCAGGCATGGAAACTCTAGTCCAGGGTAGCCTCAGGTGACAGGCATCCTATACCCATGACCGCAGTCTGTGCTGCCCTGGTTTGGATTTACTCATCGCATGTGCTTTGTGAACGATCTGTGGTGTGTTGTGTGTTTTATCTTCGCAGCCAGAAATGACGTCTCCTGCTTCTCTGGTATTTTCCAGCGGCTTTTTACGTGGACCTTGTATACAACAAACCCAAGAAAACATGTTGTCTGATCAGACTGACTTGGGTTCCCAGCTCTCCTCGTTATTTGAAAAGTAAGAGTCCTTTAACTTTTCCCTGTGTATTATTTCTATGTACATATAAACTATGATCATGTAACTAACATAGGATGGGAAACTAACATACGATGGGCAAGAGTGTGAGGAGAATGGAAGGGAGATGGAGTTCTCTGAATGAGACGCTTTACAAGCACTGCTGCTTCTGGCCAGCGGTTCCCACGCGGGTGCAGGCAGCCCGTTCACCGCACGCAGCCAGGGTACAGATTTATTTATTATTTATTGCCAGGGCACAGATTTCTCACAAATATAAAGCCAGCTCAAGTCTGATGGCCCATAAACTTTAAAGTTCCTAACGACAAGAAAACAAAATACATTTAAAACGGTTTGTAAGTTATCATTACTCACATTATACAAATAAGGAAAGGAAAGCTCAGAAGTCAAGTGACAACTAGGAAAACTGACCTACAATGAGACCTATTAGAGAAAAAAAAAAATTGGAATTTAAGGAAAAAGATCTGGGCAGCCAGGAGAAAAGAGCAGGTCGCTGTGAGGGAAATAAATGAGACCAGCATCAGACTTTACTCAAGATAATGGATCAACATATTTCAGATGCTTGAAAAAGAAGCTATGAGCCAAGGGTTTTGTCTCCTTGAACTGACCTCCCCTATTAAGAGCACACACCTGTGAAACGCAAGCTCAGGAAACAGAGCCGCAGAGCTGCCCTGAGACTCCCCTCCGGAACCAGCGTCACACCACAGTGAAGAGCAACAAAGGGTGGACGGTGAGCATTAAATACAGATTTACTTGCAGAATTAAAACTAAGCAGTTTCATAAAAGATTCAGTATAGCATACAGTGTCTACATGCTCTGACATCGTAAATGTAGTGCAGCCAACACACAAAATCGGGGGAGGGGAATAGGAGGAACATATGAGAAACACAAAAAAACGTGCTGGGTGTGTTAAAAGTGTTTATCTGGAAGTAAAAAGACAGTATTTCAAGTCACATAATACAAGTTAAAGAGGTAAAGGGCAAGGAAAGGTTAATATCTAATTTCATTATTTCTCACAGCAGGAAACCAAAACACGGGGGGGGGGGGGCGGAAAATGGACAAGAGAGCAAAAATAAAAATAACCTATGGGGGAAAAAAATACCAGACTTCCCAAATAAACAAAAAATGCAGAAAAAAAAGAAAAGATAGCATGAAACTATTGGAAAGAATCAAGGCCAAATGTTAATTTTGTAATTAATGTAAATTGGCTGAATTGAGCTATTAAATAATAGGATCTTCAAATGAAAACAAAAGTCAAGTGGAAACTCAAGGAGCGCACAGTGCACCCAGAGGCTTCTGGCCGAGAGCTCTCTTCACAGAGGCAGGGAATGAGGGCCCACGACCAAGCCAGAAAGCTGCTGCCCCACGTGCTTTAAGGAAAGCCTGTCACTAAAGAACAACATAATGAAGTAAAAACCTGAACATCAAAATCTTTCCAATGCGATAGCCAAGTGTGACTTTATAAGATCAATGTCATTTTGGGGATTCACTCATCTAATTCATTCAACCAATACTTATCAAGGCCACATGTGATCAAGTCCTTTCCAAGGACCGGTGACCCCAGCCAGGCCTGCGTGTCACTTTTCCTGAGTGCAGAGACCTGGAAATATCAGTGAAAGACATGTTGCTGGACTTAAAGATACGTGGAAGTGTCGGTCTCCTAAAACAGAAGATTAATGGGAACCATGACAGGCCCGACAGTACACCCACACCAGTAGGTGCTAGTAAAATAATGCATCTTATTAGTGCCATACGATACCAGGCACAAAACCGCAGCTCATTAAAATGCCTCAGATGAGAATGATTGCCAAGTAAAGCCTTTTGTCATAGGGACGTAACTAATGCTTCCTATAAAAGTAACTAAAAAGTCACAAAATTTTTCTCTGCCTGCCTCCCTTTCCCATCCAAATTCATGCTTTATATTAAAATGCCTTTCATCTTCCATGGCACAGAAGAGTTGATGGCTGCTGGCATCAAATCTGCTAAAATCAACAATAGTGTAATTACCTACACACTTTCAAGTGCTTTCAAAACACGTTGCCGGTTGGGATTTTCCTAATTTAGAAATGTGTGCTTTATGCTGGTGGTCTAGGGCTGAGCCTGGGTGAAAAAGAATTTTTACATCTTGCCTAAAGCATTCTTTTCTACAGCCATTCCTTGGTTTGCTTGCACCTCACCTACTTTCATAAAGCATTTGACTCAGTCTACAACACCTCATATCACACTACTGGTTTGTGACACAATTTTAATGTACAATTTTACATGAGCTGATACGTGGAAAGCTCTTAGCAGCACAGCGCTTGACACATGACAAGAGTCAGCTATTATTATATGAATAGTTCTCTTTAAAATATGTAAATAAGTGTGTGCAAGGGTAAGTGGATGACTATTCTTTCATTTTCCCCGTTATGCAAGTTGAAAATGGGAAGGAATTTTAGTACATTCACATTTCTCAGAATATTTTTTAACTGCAGATTCTTAATAAAAAAAAGTAAATCAAAAGAACAGATGAAAATTTAATGGTATAAAATAATACAGATCAGACTTCCTTCCTGAGGCTACCAAAAACACATTTTATCAGCAATTCTCCCTTGGTCCTGCTTTAAAAGAAAAGGGTGGAGGAAAAAAAAAAAAAAAGCCAAGATCTTGTGAAACCAGATCCAACTTGAGACCTTGGTACGGAGTTTAATAAATTATTTATCTGTTAGGGATTTACAAGGAAAAAAAGGAGAATCACTCATAGGACCCAGTTCCAAATATTTCAATAAAATAACAAATTGCATATTAACAACACTATAATTACTCCTTTTGTTTGGTTTCTTTGCAATTACTTTGAATAAATTACTCTGGCTCCCCCATCACTCAAGTAAGTTGTCATCCGAAGGCACAATCAGTACAACGCAGGACACAAAGCCACTCTCAGACAGGGAGGGCTCCGGGGAGGGCGGCTGTGACTCAGCAGCATCCATAAAGCGCTTCTATGGAGATCAAGTATCAATGAAGCTATTGTGAGATATCGCAGCTATATAAATGTGCGCTGGTTATGACTTCTCACAGGCAAGAGCACTGCTGAAAAGAGGCAAGGGCACCAACGCCCGGGAAAGGCTGCCTGAGCTGGAAGAGAGGCTGTCCAGGCCCGCCATTCTGCTAACCACAGTAGTTCCTTTGAGGTGAAGGGACCCTTGGTTCAGCCCTCCCTAAAGTCATCTGTGCCACTGTGCCAAGCTTTGCAGCCTGTCGACTCGGAGTCAAGCCTAACACGGTCGCCGTCTGCTATTACGGATTCAAGAAAAAGCCCGATAACTTGTATTAGTCTCAAATATTGTTTTCCAGAAATCATCAACCAAACATAGAACACACCTTTGCCACAAAAGACAAACAGTAGTAAAGCACTCAGTTAAAAAATTTGCACCTACCTTTATCATATTAAGTATCTGAATATTAGAATTGTAATAAAAGCATTCTCTTAGAATGTATAAAAAGTTTTTAGAAGCAATAAATGTGGTAAAATAGCATAAACCAAGTTGGGTTTTAAATGTAATTTTTAAAATCTTCTATGAGTTATTATTACTCAGACTAAGATGATCACTGGTTGCAGTTCAGAATCAAGTGTGTGAAAAGAACAAATGAAATAAAAGTTGAGTGACAAAGCTCCAGAATTTAGGAAGGATATTACCACAAAGAAACTAGTCTGGCTTTTTTTCCCCCTCAAGGACTCAGAAAATAGAATTTATCACTGGGCTCCAACTGAAATGGCCACTAAATACTAAAAAGTCCACTTTTGCACAATCCTCTTTCTAGATGTTTATGTTTCACTTGATATGCCAAGGAAAATTTCACCAAATTTTAAGCAATTTTCTGCTTGAGGGATTTGGGCAGAAAAGAATAATTAAGGTGACCTTAAAGGGTGCTCTCCCTGGAAACCACTTGCACCTAGCATTCTTTACCAAAGAATTATTCAAAACTCTGTTATTTTACATGTATATATTTGTTAAAAGAACATAATATTATTCCTTAATCTTTGATGGGTAAAGATACATCAGAAAAAAAACATGTGGGTTCTTCTTCCAAAACCGATAGCCATTTAGTAAAACCTATCAACGCTGTTTAAAAGCACACACTCTGGACGCCCTGCTGCAGCCCCACCGTCTCGCCGGCCCTGGCACAACAGGCTGGCCCACTCATTCATCCCAATTGCTCCTTATGCAGTTGCTCAGGTCCCCCTTGCCTTTCTGTTACACAAACTGTTCAAACTAAATAAAAGGAACTCAAAGTAATGGAAAAAGAAGAATATCAGAATGGAAGGAGAAAGTACCCAAGGACGGAAGCAAAACAGATGGCTTCTGTCATTTAAAATGAAGAAAAACAAAAAACAGTATAAAGGAATTCAGTTATACCCATGGAAAGCACTAACATATGATGAAATAAAATGGAAATAAATGTCAAAGGAGATAGGAGATGGGTAAAGGACTGATGTATCTTCAGAAAGATATGAAAATCTGTGGGACAGCACAGGGACTGGAGAGCTACGGGGCGTGGGGGAGGGTGGCAATGGCACACACAGGGGAACAGACCAGGAAAGTCCAGAGAGCATTTCAAATCACTTCTCTGGGTGACACCTCTGATTCACCCCGTTTACTTTATTTCATTATGCGTTATTTTAACCCACAGCTGAGCACAGGGTAAGTTTATTTTGCTTCCCCTTCTGAGTTCACTGAGAAACTCAACTAGTACAGTATTTCAAGTTCCATCAGGCTGTGCCTTCCCTTTCTTTAAGGGGGAATACCAGTATCTCCTGTAAGATTACATTCCTCACACATAATTGGCCGCCCCCTGCCAGTTCCAGACCCCGGCCTTGCACCACTGCTGTTCTCCTTCCTCACGCAGGTCAGAGGACTGCTTCCCACAGAGCAGTAAACATCGGAGGGAAAATGCTGTGACCCCAGCAGAGCTGAACACAGACTGGTTAACCGAGTTCACTCAGCTGAGCTGAATCCTGTGTGAGACCTGAAGATGCAGAGACTAGGGGATGGAGGAAAGGGCACCGGGTAGACACAGGGCACGGAAACAAAGCAGGCAAATAAAGAAAACAGCTAGACCTGAAATGCACACCTACCCGAAGTGACTCAAACCCAGGCTCTTCTCTGACAGTAACATACAGTGAATACCACTGAAAAGATCATAGTTTTCATGTAGCAGCAAAATACAGTGGATGCAGGAAAAAGGAGAAACTGGCTAATCTCCTTCACTGTGGCAGGGCAGACGTTTGAAAAAACTTACTAACCTCAACAGTAATTTCACCTAGATTCCCACTAATAACAGGTTCAAATCCTAGCACAAGAGTGCCACATGACCTGGGTTTGAATACTCATTGCACACACAATTCCATCTGTATTTTGGAATGGACACTGGGGCCATCGGGGGACACCTCGGCAGGTCAGCCTCGGTGCCTTTTGGAACTTGGTCTAAGGCCCTTGGTTGCTGATGGCACTGCCTTTCACCTTGCCCTTGAAAATACTGCATGCTTTGCCTCAGCAAGCTGCAAACCTTCTCCTGGACATGGCAGACGCAAACCGTGGGCCAGGGGCTCGGCTGCTGTACAGAGTCAGGAGGAGAGACTGGAGACACCTAAACAATTATTTTCTGACACAACTTTGAAAGATCCCCTCATTTTTCCACCTCTACCTTCAACGCTAGTGAGCTTTAAGCTTTATTCCTTGAAAGGCAGTTCGGCATGTTGCCCCCAATCTACTTCATTTTCATATCCTCTGTAAGAAAGAGTGCTGCCCACGTTTTCTAAGAAGAAAAGGCAAATGTGTGCACAATATCTTCTCTCAAGGAGAAGGCCCAGGGAAGAACTATGTTCTTGGGAGGAAAATTCCTCAGTCTCCCCCCCACGGCCCTGGCTCATTCTCAGATCATGGGTGTCACAGACATGGTTACCTCAAGTTCAGATTTTGGTAGTGACGGTACCCTTAGTAACCTACAAAGATAATGGCTTCCCCTTCTTTATGCGTGACACCTTATGCATTTGGGCAATCTTATCTTTGGTGTAAAAAATAATAACTAGAAAATATTTTTTCACAATACTAAGCCAGCCATAATTCTTTTTTCTCCTGTGGACATTTTATGATCTCCTTCATAAACTTACATTTTTAAAAAACATCTAGGCCATGAAAGTTAAACAAACACAACCTACCACAACATGCTGAGATAGGATCCGAAAACTCAAGTCTGTTCAAAATGACAGCTTTTGCTATTACTGTTGAAATGAAGTGACATGTGTGACCCTTTTTTAAGTAGAAAGGGGAAAGCTGGGCATCCCTTTTCACATTCTGAATGTCTGGCTACAGATGACTCGACTCCTTTTCCAATCCTCTGAGAAGCCGCCCTTGGTATCCTTCACCGCACTCTGGAACTTGGGTATCACCTTCATTCTGATGTGCTTTGTGCACATTCTCGGACGCTGCGATGCCCATACTAAGGCAACACATCACAGAAGTTGGCAGCAATGCTATCAGCAAGAATTTGGCTTCAGAATCAGGAGTGATTCATCATACATTCTAGCAGCAGAAAAACAACACACCGCTATTTTAATCCCTTGGTGTTATCAAGAATCAAAAAGCAGTACATGGAATAATTTTAAAAAGCAACAGAAGTCCTGTCTGCGGTAACATTATTCTTTTTTTGAGAGTTTTCAAAAAAAGTCACTTAGAGAACAACAGACTACTTACCTTATTTCACAATATTTATTACAATAACATGTCACCCTTTAACTTAATACAATTTTAGGAGAAAAAAGGGAGTCGAACTTCTGCAAAGTAACATTAAAATTCTGAATTCAGAAAAATGTCTTGTTTGCGTTACAAAAGTAATCCACTTTTTCCAGCTTCTCTTTCCATATCTGAGATTACTCCAACACCTACACGAGGGAGCGTGCTACTGTATCTGTCACAACCAAAGAGAGAAACCCGACACTGTGGGTGATTTACTCGGAAGATCCCCCCTTTTTTAGGGGTACCCGAACACTGCCATAAAAAGTGCTCCTGGTCCACAGGGTACCAGAACCCACTTATGTCCCACTCGCTCTACTTACTGATGCTGAATCAAAACTCCATCCCGGGCGCCCTCACTGCACGAGAACATAGTATGTTGATCATCATTAGGATGGCCAGCCAATATTTTTACAGAACTATCCCTGTAAATCCAGTCTACTGTAAATTTAACTTAAGAAAAATGTTCTGTTGTTGTGCCAAGTCCTCAGGGCAGACAGGGAGATTTATCGAGAGCCCCACTCAGTGCCCTCTTTAGGGGACCCCTACCTTTTCAAACGCTTCTTCGGTCCCTCTTCGCTTCCGTTTTCGGGGTCTCCGGTTCACTCGCTTCCATTTCGCGACCTGAAATGCAAAAACCACAGAGCATTGGAAACGGGACCCCGGTCCCGAGCGCCGCCCGTCCCCGCGTGAAA
>NW_005366075.1:466986-482499 GCF_000412655.1 Myotis brandtii | reverse complement strand
CGCCTCGGGAGCAGAGGTGCTGCCCGCGCGCGAGCAGAAGCGCCCGCACCCCTGCGGCCAGTCTGAACTCGCTCCTCTGGTCAGAAACCTGTGTCCAGATGGCCTTCGCCGGGGAAAGGAACTTTGCTAGGGAGTTTTTTCCCTCCGGGAATGCATTTATCCGCCATTAAGTAGGCGTTTTCCAGGGGCTCCTCGGGACTCGGGGCGGCGCAGGTGATCTCTGGTAGCAGAAGAGCAGCCCGTGCTCTCCCCGCGCCGCGGCAGCCCGTGCGCCCTGAGCAGGTAGCCCGCGCGGCACGCGCACTGCCCAGGAGCCTTCTAAGCAACTCGGGAGAATTTAAAAGGTGGACAGTCTGTCTTCATAATTAGAGGAAAGGTTTGCATTTCGTTCATAAAAATGTATGATGTCCCAAGTTTTCCCCGCCGACCCCAGAAAGGCTTTCTTCACATCCGCATCCGAAATGGGCTGAGCCAGGCTGGGGCACGCGTTCGCTGAGCCTGACCAGCACTTTAACTTTATCGCATTTCTTTAAAGAAAATCTGCCTTGCCCTCTCTTTATTGCTGCTCCATCCTTCTTTCAAGATCAAAAGCTTTAGATCAAAGCCAAGATCAAACTCACTACTTTAAATAGAAGGAACTTTGTCATGGACTCTTTTACACAAAGAGGAGCTTCTTAATGGAGACATCACAGTGGAAAACTTTATGTTACCGCTTCATCCCATATTCACAATTGAACGACTTAAAATTACGTTGATGGCGCACTTCTAGTTCCTAAAATAAACAACAGGTCTGGTCAAATGGGGAATTCTTGACTTAGTGTTTGTGTTTCCAGGAATACAGAAAACAAAAACGATAAGATTTAATAGTGACCATTTTGTATCCGTATTAGCTAAGTGCTATAAAATGCATGCTAATTTGCTAAAGACTTTTTCAGATATCAAATGTTCTTGTATATAATGTATAAACATCACATTCAAATGTTCTACTGTAAAAAGAAATGCATAAAAATACTTAATGTCCTGCAACTCTCAAGTACACATTTCAATAGGCAGGTAAAGCTGACAAATGATGAAGTAGATTATGTAATTACAGAACTACTTAATTTTACACGGAAATAAAATATTTAACTATTTAAGCTTCATGCTACTAATAACAGTTCCAGAACCAATAGAAATCTATTACAGGCTGACATGTACCCTGGAGTTGTTTTCCTTAGGAATTCACCATCCCTAAGAACCGTTCACTATTGATGGACTAAAACAGTGCCCCGCCTAAATGGACCTTTCTTATTTGTCCTCTTTGTTGATTTATCAACAATATGAAAACAATTAGTCTTTGAAGAAACAAAACCAAAATAACTTCCAACAATCCAGTAGCAGAAATAAAGATAACTATTGCAAATTATACCTTATACAGCCTTCTATGAAAATCTGTTGTTACACCTGGGGAGTTAATACTTGAAAGCTTTTTCCCCCTTGTAATTCTCATCTGGTTGTACTCTCAATCTCTCTCTCTCTCTCTCTCTCTCTCTCACACACACACACACACACACTCATTCCTCACGCTATAAATTCCATTGAGCCACTGGAAAGACCTTAGGAACTAAGACCTAGGAACCCCATCTTGCTGCCGCTGATAGTCTCCTTTCCTCCTAATACCCGGCAACTGAAGGTTTCAGGGCATCAGCTGAGCCAAGGAAACCCTACTGTCACTCTGCTCTCCTAACACCTTGAGTGGATAGGGAAAGTGGCGGTCCATTCTAATTGCCTCCTAATTTGTTTCCTTTGTCCTCTTGCCTCCCCACTCCCACCCACTCCCACAATGCATCCTCCACAGAGAAACATGAATGACATTTACAAAGGAAGTTCAAAAGATCACTTTGCTCTCCTGGAAATGTTTCCTTCTCTTCTTTGCCTGGCCAGGCCCTCCTTATTCTCCAGTTCTGGTCTGAAACAACTCTCCTCCAGGAAGGTCCTTCCTCCTTCCCCAATCCAAATTATGTCACCCCACTATTCTTCTTACTAGCATCCTGTTTATTTCCTATAAAGTGCTTATCTTTTATAGCTATTTACAATATTTTATTTTTTATTAAGAGACCTTATTTTTTAGAGTACTTAGAAAAAATTTACATAGAAGGCACAGAGTTCCCATATGCCAACATTAACACGGTTTCCTTTACTATTATTTTTTAATATATTTTTATTGAGTTGAGAGGAAGGGAGAGAGAGATTGAAACATCAATGATGAGAGAGAATCACTGATGAGCCTCCTGCATCCCTACTGGTGATCGAGCCCGCAACCCAGGCATGTGCCCTTGACCGTAATCGAACCTGGGACCCTTCGGTCCGCAGGCTGACACTCTATCCACTGATCCAAACCAGCGAAGGCAGTCTCCTTTATTATTAACATCTTGCATTCCTGTGGGGCATTTGTTACTATTGATGTACCATATTTGATACATTATTATTAACTGAAGCCCAGAGTTTACACTAGGGCTCATTCTTCGTGTTGTACAGTTCTATTATAGCTATTTTTAAATTAGTTTATTGAATGCCTATTTTCCAGACTAGACTTTAAAGTTCAGGAAGAAAGAGATCCTGTCCTTTGTTCTTGATTTTTGTCCAATCACTAAATACACTGCCTTACACATAGATGCTCAATAAATATGTTAAGTAACTGAATGTAAAGATAAAGGAACGAATGACTGAATGAAAGCATATGAAATTTCAAGAAGGGGAGTCTTAAGATGAAGATCTTTCTAATTAACTCCTGCTTTGTTTCTCCACTAAAATACCTTAATTTGTAAGAGCATAGAATTGTGCATTTAAAAAAAAAAAGAGACCATGGGACATCAGTTACATTGCCAGGGTACTTCTAGAATGATCTCTCTCTCTCTCTCTCTCTCTCTCTCTTTAATAAAAAGAACAAGAAATAAAGATTCCTAATTTTCTCATATATTAACCACTAAAATTATATTCCAAAATGGTGCTATGAGTTTGAAATATCAACCTATTGCATGACACTGGAAAAATATTAATTCTTGTTGACTATGTTCAATAGAACCTCAATACATGTCTCCTTTTGCCTCTCTAAATCTCCCTTTCTCCAGGGGCTGATCACAATGAAGGTATGGTGTGGAGAGAATGGAGAAAGATGACTTTTTAACACTGGAATTCTGTAGCCAGGAACAGATACTCTAATAACTATCTCTGAGAATGTGGTAGAAGTACTTTACAGTTATCTTTCAAAAACAGATGTTTTCTATTTGAATTATATCTTTAAAAATACTTCGTCCAGTAGAGATGCTGGTTTGGAAAGGAAGTTGTTCCAAGAAATTCTTGTCAAAGCAGTTCACAATAGTGAAGACAATTTCAGAGGCTGGAGGAGCATGCCTAGTGGCTGGAGATGACTTCTGGAGGGAAACCTCTTTTCTGCTTCCTTCGGATTTGTTTTAGTGGAGAAGAAATGACTCCCTTCACCGGGAAATGATAGTGATAGAGTTTCACATTGTCCGTGGCGGGTGTGCTTCTGCCTGGTGATGAGGTTCAGCAGGAGGCATGAGGAGCAGCAGCTCACCTTCCCGGTCAACCCGCAGGCCGGGAGGGCACACCAGGGGCCCTTTAATTGGACCAAACCACTTTGGATGGCAAATCACACTACCCCGGGCACAGCGGAGGGGAAACTGTGACGATAAGAAGTGAAAAAAAACTTTTAATACCACACAAGGTAGACAGGTCCCGAAGCCTTGGCTAGCTTTAGGGGGCTCTCTAGCCAACATATATTCGGGGTGAATTAGAGAGTCTAGCTCTGGCAGGTGTGGCTTCGAGGTTAGAGTGCAGGCCCACAGACTGATGGATCTCGGGTTTGATTCCAGTCAAGGGCATGTACTGGGTTGCAGGTTCAATCCCCAGTCCTGGTCGGGTGTATGAGGGAGGCAACCAATCCATGTGTCTCTCTCACATTGATCTTTCTTTCTTTCTTTCTTTCTTTCTTTCTTTCTTTCTTTCTTTCTTTCTTTCTCTTTCTCTCTCTCTCTCTCTCTCTCTTCTCTCTCTCTCTCTCTCTCTCTCTCCATCCCTCTCTCCTTCCCTTCCACTCTCTCTAAAAACCAATGTGGAAAAAATAACCTCAGGTGAGGATTAACAAAAAAAAAAAAAGTAAGTATCTACACATCTGGAAATAAAATCAAGGCTGTTTAAGTTGCAAGTAATAACAAGTGAGGATTAGGGGCAAAGTTATAAAATGTTTGTCTTTAAATTTTGCTCTATCATTTAAATGTAACATTCCTTGATGATACCTTGCTAGTTGATTTTAGAAAAATTATATGTAATTTGTATTATGGCCCATCTGCCTGTGTTGGAATGAACACTGGGTTTCTGTCTGAGGAGGACTGGCCCTGCCAAGTGGACCTCTTAGTGGCCGTTGTGAGAGAGCATGGCTTTCTCTGCAGGGGCCTGGCTGGCAGGACCTCTGCCTCTGGGCACCCATGACCCTGAGGTCCCTGTTGCTGGACACCTTTTACAGAGCTTGCCCCGGAGTGGGGTGTGGGGGAAGGCTCTTCCCTTTCTTGACACCCCCCAGCCCCGCAACCTCCCCCAAGCCCGGATTCTGATGAAGCCTTAGCTGTCAGCTATTGGCTCCCTGGAGAGAAACACCTACAGTGCACACAGTGCCCCTGTTCCCCACACACATCAGCTGTCAGGAGGCTCACAGGTACTGTGTTCCTGTGGCCCGGATCCTGCCGGAGGGCCTCATCTGGAGACGGCCTTACAGCCGCGGGGCTGCGCCTGCAGGTGCCCCGAAATTCCTCCCAGCGCACTGCATTCTGGTAAGAAGCCATCAGCCTTTCCCGAGGTGCATTATAAGAAACAGCCCCATGAAACCCATCACCACGTCTGCTGTGGAGACGGGTTCAGAGGGTTGTTTGTTACATGAAGTAGTGTTTTTCTGGGAGGACCCATGGCAAAAACCTGCCCCGGCCCGGGGCCCCGGCCCCAGCGTCAGGAGCAGCTGGGCCGGGCAGCTGCTGGTTCCAGCCCTGAGCTCTGCAGTTGGCCCTCCCTGGCGCCGGCGCAGGAACCTCAGGGCGCGGACTGTTTGGTAAGTTAATTCCTGGCCCCCACATATTTCCCTACCAGTATTTCATGTTGCTTCATTTTCCTTGTTTTAATTTTTTTTTTTTTGATCATGCTATATTTTGCTTTGGAAGCTGCCTTAACAATGTTTTGTACAAGGAGGAGTATGAATAAATAAAATATTCTGGGTCTATTTTTTCTTTCTTTAATTTCCTTTTTGGGTGGCTAGGGGGTCTGGAAAAATTTCTGGTTCCAATATATCTCTCCATTAACAACACTGAATACTTATAATATTCAAGGAAAAGGACTCTTAAAAATTAAATATAATACTATACAAACATCATGCAGGACGAATATAAAAATGTTAACCAACCAAGTGTTTTATCTCTTTTGATATCAAACCAGAGGGAAGGGGCTTAGGTTGCAGGAAGAGGATGTAAATCGGACACAGGGACGGGCTAGTCACTTCAACACACTCGGTGACTTCTGCAAAGCGGAGCACTAGCCACATGAAGGCAGGGGTACCCGAGACACCGCCCCTGTGCCCAGGGGTCCTGTGACCAGGCAGTAGTGCGCGTGCCAGGAGCTCGCCAGCCTGTCCGGGTTTGAGCCCGGCCTCCGCCACATGTGAGCTGTGTGGCCTCTCTCGGCCTCTGTCTCACAGAGTTGTCAAGCTCAAATGCTACATGATGTGCTTGCTTCCAAAAGGACAAGAGGAGGAACCGGTTATTTATCAGATTCCAGGCTCCTGGAACTCAGAGGCAAACAACATCACTACAAGTGCAGGGAAGTGACCTAAAGACCAAAAAAGTACTAAAGTGCTACATGGATGTGAGACCAGGGGCCTCCGACTGATGGGAAGACCCAGACTGCCCAGTCCGTACGGGCAGAGCCATTCACAAAGTGCTTCCCGTGCCGACTGCTCATTGGTGCCCCATCTCCAGGACGGAGACACGGAGCCTCAGGGAACTCAGTGCCTTTAGGGCTTCATATTGCGGGGCCCGTCGGCCTCCTGTCTGGAAATGTGGTGCCCTTTCTACTCCAGCACCAGAGCTTAGGGCCACCTAGCGTGACCTTCTCGCTTTAACATATTTGCTTATTATGTAGATCAGATCAACCGCAGACCAAAACACAGCCCAGGAAATATAACCCCATCACACAGCCGTCGATTGAAACAACCAGTGTAGAAGGCCAGTAGCAGTATATCTCCCTCAACACCTGTCTGACTACAGTTCTTTATAGGAGCTTGGCATTCATGACACTGTAACCTTAAAGAGTTTCACAGGCGAAAAATAAAACTCTGCTGGAGTGGTTCCCTCTCCTGACTGCTTGTTAAGATCGCCAGGGGTTACACATCCCCAAGCCCAGGTCGCACTCCAGAGCAGCGGTCACCGACCTTTCGGGCCTCACGGACCACCAGTGGTCTGCGGACCGCCGGCTGGTGACCACTGCTCCAGAGCGTGGTGCCCGAGGCTCAGAGGGGGTCCAACCTGAGAACTGGTCCCATCGCCGAGCGTGGGAACCAGGCGTCAGTCTTTCTTTAAAGTCCTCCCCACCCCACCCGCCACCCCCAATAGTTCGAATGTGCAGCCAGTGTTGAGAACCACTGGCTTAGATCGTTTTCATGATGACCCAACTCTAACAGGTTATTTTGAAGAAATTCCAGATATTTGGCAATCATCAAAATTTCAAGGTAATTGCCACAGAGGACAACCACCTTTTATGTCCTATTCCAGTAAGTGCCCTTGGGCAGACAGCAGACACAGCTCTGGGTAGGCTGGCCCACATGGCATTTCTTACAGCTTACACTTAGGAATACACTCGAGGCAAGAGTAGCTGTGCACACAGACACAAAAGAACTAAGAAGAAGTGGAAGATCTCAACATACCCAGGAGGCAAGAATGAACGGCTAGTTCACTTTTTAGGTTTCTGTGCAGGTTCGTGGTTAATATGGCTGGATCCTTGCCTCTAGGAAAGCTGAATGCAGAGCTGACCTGGAAGGCTGTATGTATGAAGCGGTGTTGCCCAGTTATCCCCTCTAGACAATGTTCTAATAATGTCAACGGCTGCCGCCCATTGGCTAGGATTAGAGGACAGTGTGTACCAATGCAAGAGACCCTTCACTGTGTGCAAAAGCTCCCGTGCCATGCAGGACGCCACCAGGTTGAACTTCCTCTGAGTCTTGGGCACCCTGCTCTCACCACATGGACTTCCTTGTTTAGAAATGACACAGTACATTGATGCTACAGGACAACTGCTCTGGAAATGCCTTCCAAAAGATATTACTTACTAATTACTTAAAATCACAAACATCTGCATTGACATTTCACAGCATGGAAAGCAGACATCCATGGAGAGGTCCCTGGGTCATGCCCTGAGATGGGCGGGTGTGGTCCTGTGAATAGTGCACAGGGGAGCCCTTTACCGGAGGCGGGGCTTCGGGAGTCTGTGGACCCCGGCATGACCATTGTTCTTTTTCTAGCTTGTCTAATTTTTAAAACTTCGGCACTCAGCCCTAACCGGTTTGGCTCGGTGGGTAGAGCGTCGGCCTGCGGACTGAAAGGTCCCAGGTTTGATTCTGGCCAAGGGCATGTACCTTGGTTGTGGGCACATCCCCAGTAGGAGGTGTGCAGGAGGCAGCTGATCGATGTTCCTCTCTCATTGATGTTTCTAACTCTCTATCCCTCTCCCTTCCGCTCTGTGAAAAATCAATAAAATATATTAAAAAAACAAAACAAAACAAAAAAAAACTTCGGCACTCCGACTGGGTTGCCTGTGATGTGGCCTCCCAAAAGTACCCAATGAAGACACAATCTGCAACAAAGAAGAATGAGCCTAAATAATCCTACCTCTATCAGATCAGGCGCGCGCGCGCGCGCACACACACACACACACACACACACACACACACACGTAAAATCCAGCACAGTTGGGGGTGGGGTGGCTGTCCCAAATAAAAACAGTATCTGAGAAAGCTGTTTTCCAGAATGTTTGTTCACCAAACATTTAGATCCATGTAAGAGGTGTTCCAGGAAAACAATGGGAAGGGCCCAATTGATTGGCTGCTAATCTCTGTACCTTTTGTGGGAGGTTTCCTCCAGCAGGGGGTTAAATCCGCATTGAATGCTGCCCGGGCCCAGCTGTGTCCATATTAGGACAGCCCTGCTCACATCTCCCTCCCTCTCTGCGAAGCAAGGATCTGTCCTCCCTCCCTGGGCCCTGCTTCCACCCCCTGCGTGTGTAGGTGGGAGAGTAGGAGTGGGGAATGTGAACTTGATCCAGCATTGATCAGCCAAGCAGCAAACGCTTATTGTTCTTTAGATACCAAACATAACTTCTTTCTTCTAGGGATAAGCCCAGCCATTCTGCACACAACACCACTTTTATGCTCAGCAGAGTGAGAGATGGAAAAGAAGCATTAGAGCTTTATTAAACTCAACCTAAACACCTCCTAAATATGCAGAATTTAAGAATCCACCCAGTTAACTTATATTCATATTAACATTAGGTATATTAGACTCTCTTAAAATCTAACAATCACCTGGTCCTTTCTGACTTCTTTGTTCATGAAAGAAGGGGTGAAGACCTATGTCTACTGTGAGCACCCTAACCCTGTGATTTTCAACGGTCTCAGAGCAGAATCCTGAGATTATGGATTTCAATTTATAGTGTAAATACTGTGTTACGTTCACCTGCTCTTCGAGCATTTATTTCACTGCTTTATTCTCTGAGGTTCAAGGGCATTGAAAACCATGCCAGTGTACAAACAAATATGCTGCTGTCTTTTTAAGTGCTGCCCTAAGAATGTGGCTGACCTGTTTCTGCACAAAGCCGTGTGTGATGGGAACTCAGACCTCGGTACCCTCCTTCCCTGCCACCGAGGAGCTGTGTGACCTTGGGCATGTCACACACCTCTCTGAACTGGTGACATGGAGGGAATGTTATCTGTGAGGATGAAATGAGATGGCGCATGAAGCCAGTGGTTCATGTAGACCAGTAAATGCTTGTTCTGAAACAAAAGGCTTTCTGGTATTTTGAACCTGAATAATCTTCCAAAGGTCTCAAGTTACTGATTTGTGACCTTGGAATAAAGAGCCTTGCCCGACCGCCACACAGATGTGATGCCATCGGATGGCACCGGCAGCGACACGGCATGTCTGAGCCACTGCAAACAAGTGCCTGTCCCTTCCCAGAGGATGGGTGGGCGTGAGGAAGCAGAACCTCTTTCTGGTCTGCCTGATTAGAGAGGACATCACTCCCTCCCTGGTCCCACACTCAGAATAAGCCCGCTGTTGTTACCAAAGGGTCAGAAAATGAAACTGGGCATTTTGGCGTCATTCTCTGAAGGCACCAGCATGACCAGGTGCAAGATGCAAACACACTTAAAACCCTACCAGTAGCTACAGTGCAGTTAAAACCAATGTATGAATTAATAACGGGCTTTTAGGTTAGATTTGTTTCCTCATCTATAAAATGGGTATAATGATAATGTCTACCTTCTAGAACTGTGACTAGAAGTAAATAACTATTATGTTCAATGAACTTAGCATAGACCCTACTCAATAAAGCGATAGCCTTTCTTTCATTGTGGATGTTCTAATATATAAAACAGTATATCCGGAATATTGGGGGGAAGAGGGGAAATGGAAGAATTGAATGAACATACAATGTAATAGAGCTTTACATGACCTATACATTCTTGGATTGACCCATTTATAGCTTTTTGTTAGAAGCATTTGTGCCCAACCCAGGCAGACATCCCTCAATTACAAAATCAACCTCAGGGACGAAAAATACAGTTTGGGGAGGAGAGACCCACTGAGAACTCCGAAGAGGCCCACTTGGTAATAAATGCGAACAAGAAGAGTCTTAAAGAGAATGCACCTCTGCTTGGCTGTACAGAGGATGAAAAGCGAAGGCGCACAAGGAGGGGAAAGGAGCCAGCGCAGAGAGGAGACGCACCCTGGATGGAGGCCTGAGACCTGGGGCCGCGCCTCTCCTCCGGGAACTGGCTGGGGGTGAGGGCGCTCCCTCCAGTCCAATCCCATTATCACTTGTCGCCCGGGAGTCTTAGCCCCCAGCTCTGATGTATTGACTCTGCCCTCCCTTCCATGCATTTTCAAGCCAATAAAGTGGCTGAAATTAAAGAAGAATTGAATTGTGAAGCTTTTGGGGCATAAATAATGTCATACTGGGAAGCCGGGGATAATGACAACCAGGATGCCCTTAACGCTCTTAAGAAAAACCATCTGATCTATGCAGCCCTCAATGCGGTCTGAAATTTCCTTTGACCTACAAAGGAAAATATTTTTAGCATGTAGCACACTTTGTAACAGACATATAAATGCACTGAAAATACAATTTTAGGAAAGCATCTGGCTTTGATCATTTCTTGTTCTGCCTCACCCCAAATAGGTTCTGCTTCCTCAATATGAGGAACACGGCTCCATCCTGCTGCAAGCGATGCTGCGACCACCCGAGCGATTTCTCCTAAACATTTCACTGCTGGCTCTGCTTGTTTTTACTTTTTAAAGTGGCAAATATTCTAATCATTGAAATATAAAAACAGCATAAAAAAAAACTGCTCCTGGAGCATTTGGCCCCAATGATATTCCTTCCTTCAAAGGGCCACTGGGCTTTCCCCCCAGGTCTTTCAGACAACAGACATAAACGAGTGAGTACTTACTTAGTTTATGTCTCCAAATGTATCCTAGAAATAATAGTTGCCACTGTCCATGGAAAATATATATTTTTCAAATTATATGTGCTGTGAGATCCTTGGTTCTTTTATATCAGTAAACGCAGTTGCCAGGATGTGCTGTGCTTTTGGGGCCCTAATAATCTGGCTGTTATATTTGTCCATGGTTGGACTCACTATGTGACTGAACACTTTGTCAGAGGTCCTTAGAGGTACAACACCTATGGCACATACTCACGAAGAGTCCTGGAAAGGGAGGGTCACACTGCTGTGCACACAAAGCACATTCGTGCCCAATAGAGAACAAACAGTCACTAAGTGGATTAAACGCCATCACTGCTCAGGGCTCTCTGCTGTATTATTTATTATCTCTTCCTGGTTCTTGTAAAAGCTAAGGCAAGGATGGGACCAAGCTGATTTGGATTAAAAGCAACCCTGCTAAAAACACAAAATGCCTCAGTCACAGGTAAGGCCCATGTGTCAAACTTGGCCCACGGACTGTGCACCTGGAGGACAATCGCGCTGCTTCCCTTGCACAACGAGCTGGCCGACTGGTGACCAGTGAGTGCAGCCAGGCCCCGCCTGCCAGCGGCTGTTCTCCTGCGCTCAGCCTCAGCCCCGCCGAGCACGGCAAATAGGCAAATACGAGAAGCCGACCTCTGCGTGCCTCCAGGTCCCAACTCGAGGCCGAGGCCCAGGCCCTTGCGTGCCTGTGACAGAGGCTGATTTACAGACACCCCCACAGGCCGTGAGCCCACAGGCAGCACTTGGTGTGCCCACTGCCCCACACGAGGCTTGGCATATTGGTTGAATCTATAAACTAAGCCCTAAAGCCAAACCTTTGGATTTCTCAGGAAGAATATGAAACTGAAGAATTCTAAGAGTTTAGATTGTACTCAGAAATGAGGGAAACTTCCTTTGACAGAATATATTCCAGAATATGATTTTAGGTATAATACCTGAGAAATTATATTTGTCAAATTATATGTGCTATGAGATCCTTGTTTTTTTTTTAATATCAGTAAACGCAGTTGCCATAATGTGCTGTGCTTTTGGGACTCCAATAACCTGGCTGTTATACTTGTCCATGGTTGGACTCACTCTCTGAGTGACTAAGTTTAGACAATTTAGATAATCTAAAGTAATTTTAGATTCTATCTATGGGTCAGAGCCTCCTTAGGGGCCCTTATTCAGCAGGTGTGGGCTGAGTCCAGGCTGGTAGTTTAAACAGCTTCTTGGATGACTCCGGTGAACAGGGCTGGGCCTAGCTGGCCAGGTGGCCTGCGGCCTCGCGCCCAGCCTGCTGAGCTATGCTTCTAGAAAGCACCCAGCCTTACTTCCTCATTAAACCCGTATGTGCACAGGCCACGACCATCCACCTCCGCCAGCTGGATTGAGCCAAACAGACTTCAAAACTAGTGGTTCCAGCTTCCTTTTCCTTCTGTTTAAAGCAGAGCAACAGGTTTATCCTGAATCCACCAAGCAAATGCTGGGTTTCTCTCCACAGGTACAAAGACCACCTCGAGGAGAGGAAACACTAACATGCTCATTGTGCACACGAGTCTGGTCTTTCTGGATCTGTCTGAGGTTTCAGTTCTTTCTGGAATCAGGTTTTAGAAGGGAGAGAGAGAGGGCACCACAGGAAAATGTCTCCTGTTTCATCATGGGCCTGCGCTGTGAGAGGCCAGCCCGTCTGGACGGTGTTGAACAAGAAGCCCAGCACGGACCTTCAGTGCCAACTTCTCTCTGGGAGGATGCACCCCGTTTCTTGTCACTGCCCGGCAGTGCACCCCACTGAGAAGTCTGTGGGAAAGGCAGGTGCTTGCAGAGACGGTGAGTGACTGTGGCGGCTCCTCGCCACGGCAGGCCTCGCCCCCATGAGGCCGGAGGCCTGGTGTTGTACCTCTAAGGACCTCTGACAAAGTGTTCAGTCACATAGTGAGTCCAACCATGGACAAATATAACAGCCAGATTATTAGGGCCCCAAAAGCACAGCACATCGTGGCAACTGCTTTTACTGATATAAAAGAACCAAGGATCTCATAGCACATATAATTTGAAAAATATAATTTCTCTGGAATTTGCAAAATAAGTAGTCTCCATTTTCTTGAATGACCATTAGATGTAGAATTCCTCTAGGCACCGCTGAGACTGAGTATCCTAATAGGCCTTAGAATCATGTTGCTAATATTACCTAACCTGCGCTAAAATACGCCTGCTCAGTGCTAAGAGCTCCAGTGACAGAACACCTTACATCAGATCAAGTTCCCTCAACTGTGTGACTACGGCATTTTCCCTTACCAGACTGAAAAGTTTTCCATCATTTGCTTGTGTGGCCTTTGGCCACTTGAAGGTGTCAGCTTGGAAGGAAGTGGCATTTTCCAGGCGACACGGTCACCTGCTGTTCTACGTTCCGATCAGGAGCAAGTCTGGGAGCTAGAGTTGATGGCTGCCTATTCCCAGGACACTGAGACTGGCCAGTACCCGGCTTCTCTGTGCTTCTCTCTGCCACTGCTGCCCACGATTTTGCCATCTAATGGCTGCTGAGCACTTTTCCCAAAGAGTAGAAAGAAGACACACAAGGGCTGTGAGGGTCACGGGCGCCAGAGTGCCACCTGTTAGTACCTCAGGGCACAGGCCGCCTGGGAGTTGAAGAGCCCAAGCGGGGCTGGCGATGAATCACGCTGCTCTGGGTGTCTGTGGGGCCGAGCCCACCCCTCCACGGAGCGGGCAGAGAGGGCAGGGCGGCTATGGAATGGCCAGCTCTCTTTCTCCATAGGTTTGAAAAAACACAGGTACTTTTAATGATGCCCATTCGGCGGTGACTCTAAGGCAGGGGTCCTCAAACTTTTTAAACAGGGGGCCAGTTCACTGTCCCTCAGACCGTTGGAGGGCCGGACTATAGTTTAAAAAAAACTATGAACAAATTCCTATGCACACAGCGGTGGCAAAAACACCCGGCGGGCTGGATAAATGTTTTCGGCGGGCCGCATGTGGCCCGCGGGCCGTAGTTCGAGGACCCCTGCTTTAAGGCATTATGCACTCAGGTTTTAATTCAACTATAGCCTTAGAGCAGCACCGCCCAGTAGGAACATATGCCGGCCACATTTGTCATTTACAATTTCCTAGCTGCCATGTTTAAAAAGTAAGGAATAGCAGCTAAAATTAATTTTAATAATATGTTTTATTGGGCATATAAACATTGGGTTATGATGTGTCCAAAATATTATGATGTAAGCAATAATTTAAAAATGATTAATGAGATATATTACCTTCATTTTTTTTTGTACTAAGTCTTCTAAATCGGATGTGTTCTCACAGTTCATCTCAATTTGGATGCTAAGTTTTAATCAGAAATGGTTGGTCTGTATTTGATTTCATGAAATTTACAGTTGAAAAAGTGGATTTCATTCACATACCTAAGTTACTCCAAACAATAACTGGATTACTAGGTTTTAATGTAAATTGAGATTAAATTAAGTTAAAAATTAAACTCTCCAGGTGCACTAGATAGTTTTCAAGTGCTTAATAACCACATGTGACTTGGTGGCTGCATGTAGAACAGTGAGTCCGAGATCGGCCCTGTACATCACAGCAGGTAAGACAAGGACGACTGGACCCAACCCTTGTTTCTGGGGGTGAGGGATGGGATGTATGAGACACATATACAAACTGCAACAATATAAAACAGGATATTATACTTGAGAAATGCAGAGAAAGGAAAGCATTCATTCCAAGGAGAGAGAAAGTCACATACAAAGGAAGGTTGGTGTGGAAACTCACTAGTACCTGTTGACTGTGATTATGGTTGGGCATATGCTTAGGAGTGGAGCGAATGGAGTTTAAAAGGCTACCTTGGGGCATTTCTGCTGACCGCCTGAAACAGCAGGCCCACGGGCATGCTCTACAGGCACTGCTGACGAGGAACGGGTTTCTGGTGAGGACAGGTCTGAGCTGTTGGGGAAGACTCGCTTCCATTGCCGTGGACGGTGATGGAGGGGGACAGCTTGGCAGCTAAAAGACCAATTAGCTACGGCACTAGTTAGAGCAAAATATGAAAAACTGGGGGAGGCACCAGGAAAGACAATCAGAAAATGAATAAATATGTACATAAGATGATCAGGATGTGGGCAGGGAATCAAAGAAAGGGAGGAGTCGGAGAGCTCTGGAGCAATAAAAATACAAAGTACAGAAGAAAGGCTGGATGGGCAGCTATTTCTAATGTATTTGCATGTAAAACTTTTATAAGAAGATTGGAATATACACATATGTGGGTTGGAGTGGTGGAGACCTTTGGCAGAGATAAAAAGAAATAAAAATCTATTTATAGAACTGTCAATTTAGCAGAACGGGCAACTTTCTTAGAAACCGGGGGGTGAGGGGGGGCAGGTTTGAGTAAATTAAATTGTTACTATTTATTATAAGGCTTTGCAACTGTTAAAAATTATTGCTCTTGAATTGCATTGAGGAATATGGGAAACTACTTAAGATATTTACTTTGTGTTATGCTTTCATTTATTTTTGAAGAAAAGCTCTAACTCTAAAATCTTAGGAAGTTCCTGAACCACCCCAGTTTTGTTTTTTTTTAATATTTATATTTTTATTTCAGAGAGAAAGGGAGAGGGAGAGAGAGAGAAGCATCAATGATGAGAGAGAACCATTGATCGCCTGCCTCCTGCACCCCCCCTTATGGGGGTCGAGCCCACAACCCTGGCATGTGCCCTTGACCAGGAATCAAA
>NW_005366075.1:443985-466579 GCF_000412655.1 Myotis brandtii | reverse complement strand
GTTAGTTCTCTGTGAGTCTGTTTCTGTTTTATTTGTTTATTCATTTGTTTTGTTTTTTTAGATTCCACATATAAGTGAAATCATGTGGCATTTGTCTTTCTGACTTATTTTATAGCACAATACCCTCTATGTCCATCCATGTTGTCAAAAATGGCAAGACTTCATTCTATTTTATGGCTGAGTTAATATTCCATTGCATATACACCATATCTTTATCCATTCATCTATCAATGGACACTTAGGTTGCCGCCATATCTTGGCTATTATAAATAATGTTGCAATGGACATAGGGATACATATATCTTTTAAAATTAGTGCTTATGTTTTCTTTGGATAATATCCAAAAGTGGAATTGCTATATCAAATGGCAGCTTTATTTTTAATAATTTGAGGAACTTCCATACTGCTTTCTACAGTGGCTGCAACAATTTACAATCCATCAACAGTGCATGAGAGTTCCCTTTTTTCTCCACATTCTCGCCAGCACTTGCTATTTGTTGATTTATTGATGACAGCCATTCTGACAGGTGTGAGGTGATACCTCATTGTGGTTTTAATTTGCATTTCCCTCATGATTAGTGACAGTGAGCATCTTTTCATTTGTCTGATGGCCATCTGTATGTCTTCTTTGGAGAAGTGTCTATTCAGGTCCTCTGCCCATTTTTAAATTGGATTGGGCTTTTATTAGTGTTAAGTTGTATAAGTTCCTCATATATTTTGGATATTAACCCCTTACCAGAAGCATCATTGGCAAATATCTTCTCCCATTCAGTGGGTTGTTTTTACATTTTGTTGATGGTTTCCTTTGCTGTGCAAAAACTCTCTAGTTTGATGTAGTCCCATTTGTTTATTATTTTCTTTTGTTGCCCTTGCCCCAAAAGTTTTTGCCAGGAATAATGTTGAAGAATTCACTGCCTATTTTTTCTCCTGGGAGTTTGATGGTTTCAGGTCTTACATTTAAATCTCATTACATTTAAACTGATGTAAATGAGTTTATTTTTGTATGTGGTAAAAGAATGTGGTCCAAAACTGAACAGATACATGTCCTGTTTTCCCTACACCATTCGCTTCAGGTGTATTTTTAAGTGAAGACTTCCAATTGTGTTTTGAATATGCACCTCCATGCTGTGGAGCCCGGACACAGACACGTGTGGCAGGAAGATGCGAACTGTGACCAGCGTGGCTTCCTCTGGTGGGTGCGACTGAAGGGCCAGGCCTTTGACGCTGTGTATTTTGCTCCTGCTTGAACTGGCTACAGAGGAGATATTATTTTTATTTTTAAAAAGGGAGACAAAGAAAAGGGTAAACTACATATTCGTATCGGAAAAGGACTGAAAGGATTAATTTTAAAAACTATCGCTGGGTCATTTTTATTTTATTACAAACTTCTTTATATTCCAAAATACATATGTAATACTTCTATAATCAGAAAAAAAAAGCCATGAAAGGAAATAATCTGTAATACCAATGGTAGAATCAATTTTAATCTGTTTGCAAACCCAAAGGTTATGGGGTTGGGTGCTCTTTGAGGAGGTGTGGATCCAATTTCTTTTACTTCTTTGGGGCTCATGCTAACTTTTTATTGCTGGTGAAGCTATTTCCACATTTTAAAAATGATTTCCATTCAATGTGGCCAGAAAGGAAAATCAAGGCCAACCGCAAGGCACACCCTCCTGAGGAAGACAAAAAGCCACTGTAACCCGCGGAATGAAAACTTCACCAGTGGAACGCGACTCCTTTGTCACGAGTGACTTCAGTTGCTGGGGGGCAGGAATTTTTAATGAGAACAAAGAGCGTCAGAGCGATTTCAGGGCTCCGGCTGTCGTTCCAGGCCCAGACACCCGTAACTTTATATCACAGTGATGGAGACAAAGAACAAGGTGTCCCATTCACCCCAGGCTCCTGCAACCAGAGGGCCCCGCCTTCCAGGGCCTTGCACCGACGTGGAAAGGAGAAGGAGCGCTCAAGGAGGCGGGCAGGCAATCACCATAAACCATTCAAATGAGGGCAGAGAGCGGGCAGAGATGAAAAGGCGCCGTCTGATCATTCACCAGCGGGAAGAGTGCACTAAATCAGGCCCTTTCCTGCCGGACGCTGTTGTTTTTACTGAACAGTTAAGCACCCAAGGAAATACCAGTTGGGTCTTAAAGACAATTTATAGCTGGGCTGGCCTCGCCGCACCTGGCTGTGTTTTGACAGCAGAGATTCTTGTCTACACAATAAGCTGTCACTAATGCACCTAGACCTTTGGAAGGAACCTGTGGCTCAGTGGCTAATCTCTCCTCTCCAGGTACCCTTCCCCCTTTTAAGGGAAAGCAAAACCTCCTGCTGGTGGCAGGCCTCAGCCTCTTCAGGGGAAATCGGGAGCCTCCTGAGAGTGAAGGGCAGCCCCCCCACAGCCCGAGGCTGGGCCCTGGCTAAGGCCTCTTTCTGAGCTCTTCCCTGGGGACTAACTGCCGAATTCCACGGACTTGTTTGGATCCAGGAAATTTGGGAGTCTGCTCTCTGAGCTCCCAACTTTTCCCAGCTAAGAATGTCCAAGACCCTGGCAACAGCCCCGCCTGGGCACACTTGGCAGTGACTCTAGGGGATGCCCTCCCCCCTCCCCCGCCACTAAAACAAGGGCCAGGCTGGCTTTTTAGGATCAGATGGCCTCACCCTGTTTCCCTGAGATTTTCGTACTCAGCGAGCAGCTTGGATCGGAAGGTACCTTCTTAGAAATCAGAGGCTCATTATAATCAGTGCAAGTTGAAAGCCCTGCCCTCCCAGGACCAGGTGCTGCCTTCCCCGCCCCTGCTTTGTTTCGCCTTTTAAGGACTCGGGATTTCAATCTCTTTTTGATTCCAGAAGGATTGGGCCAAACAAACAGCTTTTAACAGGTGGCCCAAGGCAATTCGACTTTGCTAGGAATGAGTTCCTGGCGGCTGGTGGCCGACATTCCCGTGTGCTGGAGCAGCACAAAGATGTGAGGAGGGGTGGAAGGTAATGGAGAACACCCCCTCCTGCTCCTTAATTTCATGGTTCACAGACATTCATTGACATTCAGACACTCCCAAAGGGAAGCTCACATACCAGCCATGAAACCAGAAACGAGCAGGCTAATGGGGCTAACGGGTCCAGGGAGGGTTCTCTCTGCTGTGGGGGTCCACTTCCACCCGGGGGCGGGGTGTGCAGGGGATGCTATGGTGGGCAGCCCGGTGGGAGAGCTCCAGGCCTGCAGGGTCCTCTGACCAGCCCACCCAGAATGCCCCCCTGGGAGGGGCCGGCGCTGGCCCAGGCTCGGAGACAGTACGGAGTTCATAGGGACAGGTCCCAGTGTCTAAGACAGAAATGCATCTGGCCGGTCACTGGAGTGCGAAGCCAGCCTGAGGAAGGGATGTCCAGCTCGAGGAGGAAGTGGAGGGGCAGACCATGATGAAGAAGCCATGGGGAGTGGGTCAGAGAAAGCTGCCGGCGGCCGCTCACTGTCTGGCCACATCCAAAGAACAGAGCTGGAGCCCCAGCTGCAAACCCACCCCGGCGCCGCCACCGCCACCCAAAATCCGCACCGCACATGGCAGGCGCTCCCATCCCCTTGGCCCAGGGCGGGCAGCATCCTCGGGACAGTGTCACCTGGGGCAGAGGCCGGGCCATCGCCTTCCTGGCGTAGGGATGGGAGACTCCGCCTCGGGTGCGGGTTCTTTCCGATTTCTAACAGGCAAGCACCTCCCTTCTCTCCTCCCTCCGGAAGCGCGGCGGGCTCACCTGGGGAAGTCCCGGGCGCTCCAGCCAGTCTCGGAAGATGCTTTCCACAGACAAACCCAGCCTTTACAAATAGAAAACAAGAGGGAAAGGGTTAGAAGATAGAGCACTAAGGACAGAGGGTCTTTCCAAATATTCGGGCACAGGACAGCATGGCTGTCAGAGAAGCCCGTTCTCTGAGGAAGAGCCGCTGCCACAGCCCACAGCGCCCGCAGCGCGCCCCGCACACTCCACGTGGTCTGCGGTGGAGGATGAACCTGAACCTGAGCAGCCGACCTCGGGCCTTTCCCGCCCTTGGAGGAACGCCGGGCTGGGAGCCAGTGCAGGTCCCGGGCATGTTCACAGACACATCAGGCACGACCACCTCCTCAGAGGGGCGAAACGAAACCTGAGCACTGCCTACTGGGTGCGTCCAAATGAAATTGGAACTTCACGGTGACAATTAGCGAGGACGAGCAGGAACGCATGATCACTGTGGGAGCGGAGGGAGGCGCAGATGCTGCCGCCGCCGCCGCCTCCGCCGCCTCCCCTTAGGCAAGATACGTTTTATAATTTCCATTGAAGACAAGATGCTCAGTGAAGGCCTGCCCTTGTTGGGAATGAATGCAGACCACCGCCACCTTACCCGGCACCCAGGAGGGCATGTCACTGGTTGGGGCCTGGTTCCTACCCCAGCGCTTGAGCAGCTGTGGAGGTTCTGCAGCCTCTACATCGTCCGCCCTGGCTCAGAGGCAAGGCCCAATTCTCCCCTGCCCCGCCTTCCCTGGTGCTCCTCTCCAAGGGGCCGTTCATCTGCGGCCTTTCCAGCTGGAGAGGGACACTCCTGTGTCGGGAGCTCTGGGGCCCAACGCTCTGGTCACCCAACCTGCAAGGGATACTCAGGAAATGCGTTCGTAGCAAGGGGCTGACTGCGGCTCCGGGGAAATGGCATTCTTAAACCTGCCTCAACTGGAGGGAAGGTGAGAGTTTAGAAACAACGTAGAAAAGAGACGGGTGATGATCAAAGAGGCAAACACATTAGACCCACGTGGAGGGCAAGGGAACTGGGATGAAACATCCTGAAGAGGAGGAGTCTGGGGAGCGACTTCACACCATTTCCCACGGGTTCTGCAAGCCCGCACACAGCTGCCGAGCACCCCCAGGGAGGAGGGCGAAAGAGGACAGGGACATAAATTTCCTTCGGGGAACTTTAGCTCGAAGACACTTCTTTCGGGGTGTCCTGGGAGGGGCTGGGGAGTCGAGTGCTGGGATGCCATTACGGAGTGAGGTCCCAGTCCTCAGGGGAGAAGTGAGCACAGGCAGCGCTTTCTCCATGTGGCAGAAACTCGGCGGGTGCCTCCCGGCACAAGGCTCTGTGGAAGGATGAGGTGCGAGAGCCCAGGGCCAGGCTGTCCGACAGGGACACAGGACACGGGTCAGAATGCTGCCTGTGCTGGTGGAGAGACGTGGGCCCCATGTGTGTGGAGAGGCCAGGGCTGCTTACGGTGGGACAGCTGGAAGGAGGTGCGTTAGGGAAATGTTCTTAAAGAAGGCAAGGCTCCAACCGTCACGGCGGATGGCTGCGCCAGTAGAAATGGAAGGGGAGCACAGGCAGGAAAAGCCACAGTCGGCTGGACTGGCACACAGAATCAGGTGACAAAGGACACGGGCGTCCTGTGAGGGCCCTGAAGTCCTGCCACGGGCTTTGGCTCCATCGATGAGGCTCTGAAGCAAGGCTGCAGAATGGCATGAACAGAACAGAGTCAAGGAAGACTAACTGAGGGAGAAGAGGCTGGAGGCAGGGAGGCCAAAGGGGAAGCTGTGAGTGTGTCCAAATGAGAGGTGATGAGAAGGGACCTAAACGGAGGTGAGATGCTGGGAATGAAAGTGGAGGGTGGCGCTGGCGAGTCCTGCTGGGGGGTGAAAGATGGAGTCAAACAGTGGGCCCCGTCACTCTCTGCAGGGTGACTTTCCATAGCATGTCTACGCCCATGTATAATCCGCCCTACAGTCTCCAACCTGGACAACTGGCCAGGCCAACTGTGAAGGTTATTTCGTGGGAAAATATTAAGGCACATTTTGCTTTGCCATGTTCAGTATCTGCACGCACAGATACCATTATACAGTGGCACTAAAAACAGAACAAACTCCTCTGTCACTGCCAACAAAGGGTACTAAAGGAATAACTATTGATCTGATCAAGATGTCAGCGTAGAGACTAGTAAATGCAGTACTCAGAACCTGCAACAACCATATCAAAATTACGACTAAATTACAGAACCATCGTGCAGAACCGCTGAAATCTAGCTGAACAGGAGTCCTATAACTACGTAGATCCAGAAGCAGCCACATCAAGATCAATAGGAGGGGTGGGGACATGGAATGGGCCGGTCCCACCCCCACGTGTGATGGTTAAACATTGGGAAGGATATCTCAGCTGCAGAGGTCCCCCCTGAGGAGCCAGGGTTCCCAGCTCCACATCAGGCTCTCCAGCCCAGGGTTCCAGTGTCTGGAAGAGAAGTCCCCATAACTTCTGGCTGTAAAAACCAGCAGAGATTGTGGCTGAGTGAAATGGAGGGCTGCTGGAGTCCCAGGTGTTCCTCTTAAAGGGCCCACACATGGACTGACTCGCTGACAGACTCACTCTAAGCTCCAACACTGGGGCACCAGGGACAAGCAACGAGGAACTGAATTGCTTGGAATCAAGGCAAGAGCTGGGGTGTGCAGTTTTATTCCGGACAGAAGTGCTGGCAGAAGCCATTGTTCCTTTGCTGAACCCTCCCCTCAGAGCCAGCAGACAAGCATCATACCTGCATCTCCATCAGCCTGGCTAACATAGTTCTCCCCACCCTGGTGATTCCCTGACACACTGCCCCACCCAACTTGCAGTCTCACCCAAACCCTTTCTTGTGGCTTTTCCATACAAATGGCCTATCTTGGCTCCTGAGTTGAGCGTCTGCCCCCTGGTGGTCAGTGTGCATCATAGCGACTGGTCATTCTGGTTGTTCCGCCATAACAGTTGCTTAGGCTTTTATTATATAGATAGCCAAGATATGAAAGTAACCTAAGTGCCCATCAACAGATGATTGGATAAAGAAATGGTGCATATATACAATGAAATAGTATTCAGCTATAAAAAGAAATGAAATCTTGTCATCTGCAACAACATGGATGGACTTAGAGGGTGTTGTGCTGAGTGAAATAAGTCAGACAGAGAAAGACAAATGCCAGATGATTTCACTTATATGGGGAATCTAAAAAATGAAATAAACAAACAAGCAGAACAGAAACAGATTCATAGATACAGAGAACATTTTGATGGTTGCCAGCTGGAGGGGGTTGAGGGGATGGATGAAAAGGTGAAGGGGTTGGGAAGTACAAATTGGTAGCTACAGCACAGACATGGTAATGTAAAGTACAGCATAGGGAATATAGTCAATAATATTGTAATAGCTATATATGGTGTCAAATGGGTACTAATTTTATTGAGGTGATCACTTTGTAAGTTATATAAATGTCTAATCACCTGAAACTAATATAATATTGTACATCAACTGTAACTTAAAAATAAATAATATTTTTAAAAATATTGCTCATCGAACATCTTCTATGTACCATACACTAAAAAAAAAAAATCTCATTTAATATCTGTGCAAAACCAATATTATTGCCAGGTGTCATGATGCATCGCTTTATGATTTATGGTGCAGACAAGCCTGCTCCAAACAACGCTGACCCCTCCATCTTGCACTGAAGGTGCCCTGTTTGCCTGCCCTTGGATTAGAGTTCTGAAGAGATGGGGAAATTCTTGGGAGGGGCAAAGGTGTGAGGGCAGGAGGGTTCATCATTCAGCTGCATGCAGGAGCAGAAGACACTCCCCTATGAGGGAAGTTTCAGATCACTTTCCTTTGGGAAGGTTTGAAGCATCTTATAACCATTATTACTTCATTCTTCATATTATCCTTGTGAAGTGGGTGTCAACTGGGTGTGGCTTTTTAGCAGATGGAGCAACTAAGCATGAGAAGAGTGGCCAACGTCAACCCAGACAAAAGGCTAAAGACAAGACGGGTTTCTGGACTCCCAACATCCGTGCAGACATCACCCCGCACCCACACCTGCCTGTGGACTGCTGACGTGGACGAAGGTCTTAAACTCGGAGAAGAAGATGAAAGCATGAACTCCAGCTGCTAGAAAAAATTATAGGTCCTCTAAGGGGCCTTACCTCCCACGGGAATTATGAGACACAGCGTGAAAATGTTCAATATTCAGGGAAGAAATGGAAGATGTGTTTGAGGAAAATAAAATAACGCACTTACATAGTTTTTGCGTTTTGATCCCAACTACTGACGTGACTGCGGGTGAATTTTCGGTCTGGACAAGGATCTGCCGCAGTGGTGAAGCCAAAGGTTGGCTTTTCTCACCCAGACACTCAGAGTCCGAGCCCTGGGGGCTGTTTCCGCCTGAGGTCATGTGGCTTGAATCATCACCACAGACGAGCAGGAGCATTTCCACTTCACCGGGACCCAGGACTTACAGGAAATTACTCTCCTGCATGTCTGATCGCTATGGAAATTGATTTCCTACAGATAGCTACAAGCACACAGGCCCTCGCTGCATGCCTTCCAGCTCTGGGCCTGTGAGCAGCACTCCACCTCCTGACTGAGGCCTCCGGGGCCTCCACAGCAGCAGCGGGCCCACCCTCTGGCTGGAGAATAGCCTTCTCCGGACTCCTATGTCCCGGAAGGCGATGGCACTGCAGGGGTCTGTCTCCAGTCCCTGTGAGCTATGAATGCGTTCACACGTGGTTACTGCAGCAGGGGGGAGAATATGTCAGAAGTCCTGGCAAGATGTTGGTTAGAAGCCACAAAGTGAGCAATTGCTTGTCTCTTTGTGATGTTAAAGTACAAGGAAATAGACCCAGGCTTGCGTGGGAATGGCATGGCGCATGCCGCACTGCTCGCTCAGCTGATTTCTGAGGGTGGAGTATCAGCCACATCTGCTAGCGGGCCCACCCTCTGGCTGGAGAATAGCCTTCTCCGGAATCCTATGTCCCGGAAGGCGATGGCACTGCAGGGGTCTGTCTCCAGTCCCTGTGAGCTATGAATGTGTTCACACGTGGTTACTGCAGCAAGGGAGAGAATATGTCAGAAGTCCTGGCAAGATGTTGGTTGGAAGCCACAAAGTGAGCAATTGCTTGTCTCTTTGTGACGTTAAAGTACAAGGAAATAGACCAGGCTTGCGTGGGAACGGCATGGCGCATGCCGCACTGCTCGCTCAGCTATTTCTGAGGGTGGAGTATCAGCCACATCTGCTGCTTGTTCCTATCAATGTCGTGTTGATCAGGAGAAATGTCTTTACTGACATTTCACTCTTTACTCCCATCTTCTGCCTCGTGGGATTCTAAAGGTCATGTTCTATCCCCATCTTTAAGGAAAGCGCATGGCCCAGCTGCCACTTGAGCTGAAGGATGGATGGAAAGACCTTGGGAGCTCGGGTACTAGACGGAGGCGAGCTTTGGGCCTTCAGTGCTCGGTCTGGATCGGAAAGTGCTCTTGTTCTGGAACTAGTGCACATCTCAACTTTACACAGTTATTTACTTTCTTGATCAAAACAAGCAGTTGGTGCTGGGGTGTACAATGCAGGTTGCTGACTTAACATTTATAAAACAAGTACGCCCAGCCCCGAGGGGGAGGAAAAGCACTGAATGAAACTAACACATGAACACGCACACACAGACCCAGTCATTGACGAGCAAAGAAAGAACTGGTTGCTGTCGATACCATAGGAGTGAGCTTTCGCCAGGCAGGCCAGGGCCCCGGATTTGTCCCCATTTCCTTCCAAGCACTTCCAGCCTTTCCTTCCCTTAGTCTCTTAAATATCATCTTTTAAACAGAAACCTCTCACTGACAATGTCTAAAACACAACTCTTTATCTCCTGCTTCCACTTCCAAACACTGCCCCTCCCATCCCCTCTGCGCCACACCGACTCCCCAGACTAAACAGGGCCCCGGTATTTCCAGTGCAACTTCAGTGACTGAGCGGCCAGAAGGAAAGGCCAACTTCATGCTGGAGGCCTCCATTCAACCCCACAGCCCATCTCCAAGTCTCATCTCCGGAATCTCTCTGATTGCCCGTTACACTGCCACCGCCAGCATCCCTGCCCTCGTTCCAGCTCTAGATCTCTCCAGCGAACTGCTGTACTGGTCTAATTGGTCTCCTGACTTCTAGTTCTCCTAAGTCCATCTGTCTCCCATGCTGCCCCCACCCCAGAGTACCTCTCCAATCTGCTGGTGGCACTCCCCTACCTAAAACCTCCAGTGGTACTTCTTTGCCTGGAGGCTGGAGGCGAGGGCTGATGAGCCCTTTCTCTGTGCACCCAGGACTGGGAAGCTCCCCAGAGCACTTCCCACACGGAGTCCCAGTGCTCTGCTTCGGGTATGCCTGCAGCTCAACTAGGAGCTCCCTGGGGTCGGGGCATGGGATTTATTCCTTTCTGCTCCCTGTGTCCAGCCTAGCACCCTACCCGGTAGGAAAGGTGCTCAATAGAGAATGTTAAATTAACTGAAGCAAGAGAACAATGCAAAAACAGCATGACAGCCCCTGAACCCTGACTGCGGGTCTGATCTGAAAACCCTTGCCCTACAGAACGGCTCATGTGCCCAACAGATGCGCCTGAGAATCGTTTTGCAGTAAGGCCAACGATTAGGGGCTCAGGGGCAGGCGTGGGGCCTTCATATGCTTGGGAGAAGTAGATAAAATTGGTACAATATGCTGCACAGGTAAAAGGGTAGACGGTCTGTTTCAATAGCTGAATTTGATTCTGAGGTTAGCAGGAAAGATGGTTGAGTTTCAAAAAGTATTCCAGGACACTGTAGGAAAGAAGCTGCCTTAACTTTTAAGGAGAATTTTTAAAAGAACCTTAAACCTGTTGGCCAGAACATGATCCTCCCTGGAGAGGCATCCCCCCAGAGGGGAAGGAGGTGGGTGCCGCTGGCCACTGTCACACAGAGATGCTGCTCGTAGCTTCCACATCATGACAAAGGCCTCTTTGTGGGCCCACAGTGTGTCACCTCCATACATATTCACAATGATAATATCCGGGTCCCCCAGAACCAGCAGGCTCAGGGCCGTCCAAGTGAACTCCATACCCTTATTAGGAAGAGGATACAAAGAAAGACTTCCCCAACTAATAAGGCACTTCGTTGCGTCCATTAAAATGACTATAATTGTGCCCTAAGAAGTTCTGAAAGAATGCAGAGTCATTGCTCAGAAACAGACTTTGGTGACAAGAGGTAATGCACAATTTCTATTAGTTTTCTTCTTGTTTCATTCGGTGTTAGTTCGTAGGGAAAGCACTCCATCCTATCAGAGGACCTGGAAAGTTATTCCAGGCAGGTATACAAGAAAAAGGGAAAAATATTGCAGGTAAACTATTGTTCTTGGCCTTAGGAATAATGACCACCTCTGATGTGATTTTTGCATGACAAAAACCCACATTTCTGTTTAAAAATAAAAGATGGTAAATCCGAACTGTTTCAGACCTTCCCAAACAAGCCACACCTCCTTCGAGCGGCCTCCTGGAAAAGCCAATGACTGCAGCCCATGCACTCTCCCTGGATAAGACTTCCTTCAGCATCAAAGGCAGGAGCAGAAAGAGGTACATTAAGGAATTTAACAAACAATATGGCTATGTTAATTCTGTATGATGCACTAATTTGTGTTATGTGTGAGTTCCCATCTGATTGAAAAAAAAAAAAGCATAACAATAACATTTCTAACTGTTGAAGCAAGAATTGGAGGTAGACGGCAGAAGATGAACAACTCTCCACGCCCTCATGGCCCCCAGATCCTCCCTGAACTTCATGTCACCTCCTGGCAGCACAAGTCCTGACACCTGACCCTCACGACCCCCACATCGGGCGGCCTACAGGCAGGCGGTCGACATGGAGGTGTCTGGCCTCGCCTGGGTCCAAGTCAATGTCTGTGCACAGGGATTCGTCTCCACATTTGGAAATCTCCTCCGAGCATAAAATCATGGCTAAAACTGTGGGTCAGGAAGGAGAGTAATATTGGCTCTTCTTGAAAGAAATGTTAATTTCCCAAGATGCCCCCTTTAATGTTTCAATACCAATTTTGCTATTAGAAATTATGTTTCAGGGTATTCGCTTTTAGTGCCCAAATTAAGATAGGAAATTAGAAAGAAAGGGTTGGAATGAATCTAATCCAGACTTTGCTGTAGGTCTTAAACCCCCTGGAACCCCCGTAGGAGGTCAGCTAGACTAAAACTGGGCCCCTCCCAGGACGAGGTCTCCCTCTTTCCAGAGCGAGCTTGCATTGCAAAGAGCATGGGCGAGGCCCAGACAGCCTCACTCCGAACCGGGCTCACTCCCCTGCTCACTAGGGATCTTTAAGTTACTCCGCCTCTGGGAGCCTCAGTTTCTTCATGTGGGACACTGTGGATAAGAGCAGAGGTTCCAGAGCCAGGCCTCCTGGGAGCAGGGCCCACCTGCCACATGGAGCTGTGACGCCCTGGCTGGTCACTCAGCCCTCGGCACCTCAGGCCTCCGGTAAAACAGGAATAAAACACAACGCCCCAGCTAGCAATGTTCGGAGGATTAACTGAGCGCCTGCAAACAGTAACCTCCCATGAAGTATTGGCTTAAAATAATCATGATGACGATGAAGAAAGAGAAAAAGGAGGAGGTGGCGGCAGCAGCGGAGGCGGAGTGCTGTAATGAGGAGCCAATGATCTCCTGTAAGCAGATCCCGAAAGTGCCTGGTGCACAGAGCTGTTATTGTTCTAACTACATCCATCATTAATTGAGCACCTACTTTTCATGTGTTATCCCCTTTGATCCTCCGGGAAAGCCTGCCAGAGGGTAGAAAACAGGAATTTGGAGGGACGAAGTGACCTGATCCGAATGTTATATGAGGGAAGGGGCAGAGCCGGGTTAGAACCTTGAAGAGCCCGACTTCAAATCCCAGGCTTTGGTTACTACCCCACCTTTCACCTTCAACTGAACAGTGTTTCCTCGTATGGAGCCATGTTCTATACAGCCCCCGGGGCTTTAGGACCGTCCTCTCTGCCACTCTTTCCACAGCAGCTGAGGCCACACTGTGTCCTTGACTTGCCTCATACACCACTTGGCTGGGGCGGGGGGGGGGGGGGGGGGGGGGGGGCCCAACTCTGGGGAATCCCTGTGCCCACTAGCTCCCACTATTCACATGAGCCCATTTCTAAGTTTGGCTGATGCTCCCAGGACTCCTGCTGGCTGGGCCAGGTCCTTGCCTCTATTAAGAGAGGAAGACTGAACTTCCTCAGCTTAGTAAGCCAGGCAATGGCAGGGTCGTTTTTAACATTAAAAGTAAAACGAGGCTCTTAATTCCTAAGTTGGTCCTCACCTTTTTTCTTCTGGGATGTTCTCCAACAGCATTTGAAGGAAATCCTGGAATAAGAAAAAAGCAAACCATGAAAAATGTCCATCGATGTGTCACTGCCCCCGGCTGCCGGCAGCTCACCTGCTCGCGAAGCTGGGCCCGTGCTGGATCATTGGACATTGCGCCCGATGTATTAATTACGGCGCTTCAGTCCAATCAGGTAAAGAGATTTGTTTTGTGAAAACCACAAACAAATTGAAAAATGTAGTGTTTGTTATTTTGACCTAAAGCAACAGTTGATTTCATTTCATGTCTCAACTATGTATTTTCAAAAGGCTGTCCCCCATAAAGCTCTGTCCCCCAACTAACCGAGTCCCCGTCACGAGCCCTGTTACGGACTGAACGACCTCAGCGCCGAGAGGCTGGTGAGTGACTTGCAACTTTCTTGCTTTGCTCTTTGGAAAGATAATGACAGAGCTCAAGACATGACTATCCCCGGCCGTCCCCGGGGAGGAACCAAGCGGCTACAGCCAGAATGGTTCCGGTTCCCTGGCTCCGCCTGCAGCCTCTCCTAGTGCCACTGACACCTAGGATGTTTCAATAATAAATTTTTTAAACCTAAAGACATGACTTACACACACTCATTGTTTCCTCTACTATGGAAAATTTCAAACGCATTCAAAAGAAGACAAAAGAGTATAATTAACCTTCATGTACCCATCAACCCACAGCCAATATGCCCCATCCACTTATCTGCCTCTTGTATTATTTAGAAGCGAACCCCAAACATTACATAATTTCACCAATCAATGTTTCAGTAAATTGCTCTGAAATATAAGGACTCTTTTAAAACATAACCACAATACCATAAGGCCTAAAAAAATCACATATGAATGTTCAATATCATTTATATTTAATTTGCACCTTGAATATTGTGACCAACCATGTCAGTCTATCTAATTCTAGAATCTTGATTTGGCCTCAACTAGGTTTGTCAGATACAATACTGGGTGCCCAGTTAAATTGGAGGCATCCTTACACTAAAAGAGTATTTGCTGTTTATCTGAAATGCAAATTTAACCTGGTGTTGTGCATTTTTACTTGCTAAATTAAACCTCCTACCATCTGAAGATTTGACAAGATACACTTCGGAAAAAATATAGAACATGCAGCAAACAAGAACAACCTGTAACGTTTTTGGGATCTATACTTGAAGTTTTTCTTTGAATAAACTGACAATCTTGTAAAGCAGGTCCTTGCAAGAGCTCAGATGACCAGCTATGGAACTGCCAAATGAACATCCCTGGATGGAAGCCCCGCCCCCACACCCCCTCAGCCTACAGATCCTGGTAGTGCAGGCTCTGATGAGACCCATTTAACTCAGAATGTGAGATGGAAGCAGCAGGTCAGACCCTGGGATTACAAACAGATGGAAGCACGGAGGACTGGAAATCTGCAAACAATTTGTATGACAAGGTGTTCTTCTTCTATCAACACATGAGGCAAAGCCATCGCACATTGGCGAAGCCTGCCAGCCCTTTCTATGAGTTTATGGGTGCGTAGTAGGTCCATTTCTCCCAGAGGCAAAGACTCCCTATTAAGGGCAGTAATGAAAAATTTATTTCTTGCAAATCCCGTTCTCCTTCTAAGACTTCACTTGTGTATTTTGCTTCACCCAAAATAAATGATACAAAGAATATCAACTAATATTAAAAGCATGGATCATGCAGGCAAATGGAAGGGGACAAGCCCAAATACAATGACCCCTCACATCTGAAGTCCCTCCTTGCACCTGCAGTGGATGCAGTACATGGAGGAAACACCAAAGAAAGCAAGAGCAATATTTAGAATGTGAAGAATTACTTTTGCTTGAGGTTCTTTAAGTCATTATCTTTACTGTAATAATTATTTTGTATAAATGTTGAATTAGAAATTAATTTATCACAACTGACTTATTAATAGGTTACAATGCAGGTATTTCACTGGTTGAATGGCAGTATTCTTGCTTCCTAAAAATCCAAGTACGGTAAGTATAATTTCTTACTAATTTCACTTCATTATCTCCTTAGAGCCCATATCAACTTATCTCATATTTGTCCAGTAATGTATGCTCATTTATATGTGTGTGTGTGTGGGGGGAATTACATTAATTCAATGGCAAGGGGGAGAATTTAATTGCTTGAGAAGCAGGAAATACAGAGTTAACCTTAATTCTGTCCTTTTGCATTTTCCAGTTACAACTGGATCTTTATTTACAGGACTGCAGAGAACAATGTTCCAGAATTTTCAGTGAATACAGGAAATTTTTGTATTCTATTTTGTTTGTCAATTTATTTTTCCTATTTTGTTAGTCAATTTATTTTGTTCATTAGATTCCACATATAAGTGAAATCATGTGATATCTGTCTTTCTCTGACTGGCTTATTTCACTTAGCATAATAATCTCCAGGTACCTCCATGCTGTTGCAAAGAGCAAGAGTTACTTCTTCTTTTTTACAGTCGCATAGTATTCCATTATGTCCACTGCTTTTCTATCTACTCAGCTACTGATGGACACTTGGGCAGTTTCCAGACCTTGGCTATTGCAAATAATGCTGCTATGCATATATTCTTTCTGATTGGTGTTTTGGGATTGTTAGGATATATTCCCAGAAGTGAATTCACTGGGTCAAAGGGCAGTTCCATTTTTAATTTTTTGAGGAGACTCCATACTGTCTTCCACAGTGGCTGCACCACCTGCATTCCCACCAGCAGTGCAGGAGGGTTCCCATTTCTTCACATCCTCACCAGCGCTTGTTGCTGATTTATTGATGGTAGCCACTCTGGCTGGTATGAAGTGATTGATATCTTATTATAGTTTCAATTTGCATCTCTGATGATTACTGATGTTGAGCATTTTTTCATATACATATTGGCCATCTATCTGTATGTCCTCTTTGGAGAAGTATCTATTCAGATCCTTTGCCCACTTTTTAATTGGATTGTTTGTCTCCCGGGTGTTGAATTGTATAAATTCTTTATACATTTTGGATATTAACCCCTTATCAGATGTATCATTGGCAAATATGTTCTCCCATACAGTGGGTTCCTTTTTCATTTTGATGGTGGTTTCTTTTGCTGTTCAGAAGCTTTGTAGTTTGATGTAGTCACATCTGTTTATTTTTTCCTTTGTTTCTCTTGCCCTAGGAGATATATCCACAAAAATATATCTGCTACATAATATGTCTAAAGTTTTACTGCCTATGTTTTCTTCCAGGATTTTTATGGTTTCGTGGCTTACATTTAAGTCTTTTATCCATTTTGAGTTTATTCTTGTGTATGGTGTACGTTGATTGTCTAGTTTCATTATTTTTTTTGCATGTACTTGTCCAATTTTCCCAACACAATATATTGAAGAGACTGTCTTTGCTCCATTGATGCTCTTGCCTCCTTTGTCAAATATTATCTGACCATAATGACATGGGTTGATTTCTAGGCTCTTTGTTCTGTTCCATTGACCTATATGCCAGTTCTTATGCTAGTACCAGGCTGTTTTTTTTGTGTTGTTTTTTTTTTTAATCCTCACCGAGGATATTTTTTCATTGCTTATTAGAGAGAGTGGAAGGGAGGGGGAGAGACAGAGAGAGAAACATCGATGTGAGGGAGACACATTAATTGCTTGCTCTCCACACACATCCCGACCAGGGCTGGGGATCAAGCCTACAACCAACGCTCATGCCCTTGACTGGAATTGAGCCTGGGACCCTTTGGTTGGCAGGCGACACTATCCACTGAGCAAAACCAGCCAAGGCAATGCCAGGCTGTTTTGATTACAATGGCTTTATAGTATCGTTTGATATCTGGTGTTGTGATTGCTCCAACTTTGTTCTTCTTAAGATTTCTGAGGCTAACTGGGGTCTTTTTTGTTTCCATATCAATTTTTGGAATATTTGTTCTAGATCTATGAAATATGCCATTGGTATTTTAATAGGAATTGTGTTGAATCTATAGAATGATGAGTATATGAACATTTTAATGACGCTAATTCTTCGAATCTATGAACATGGTGTATGCTTCCACTTGTTTGTATCTTCCTCTATTTCTTTCTTCAATGTCGTACAGATTTTTATTTCTTCCTTAATATCATTGGTAACCCATTCATTATTTAATAACATGCTATTTAGCCTCCATGGGTTTGAATGTTTTTATTATAGTTTATTTCTAGTTTCATGCCATTGTGATCCAAGAAGATGTTTGTTGTGTGTGTGTGTGTTTAAAATATATTTTTATTGATTTTAGAAGGAACGGGGAGGGAGAGAGAGATAGAAACATCAATGATGAGAGAGAATCATTGATTGGCTGCCTCCTGAACACTTCCCCCGCCCCCACTAGGGATTGAGAATGCAACCCAGGCATGTGCCCTTGGCTGAAATCAAACCTGGGACTCTTCAGTCCACAGACCAACGCTATATCCACTGAGCCAAACCAGCTAAGGTGAAGATGTTTGATATGATTTCAATCTTCTTGAACTTGTAAAGACTATTTTGTGTTCTAACATATGTTCTATCTTTGAGAATGTTCCATGTGCACTTGAGAAGAATATATATTCTGTAGCTTTGGGATGAAATGTTCTGTAAATATCAATTAAATCCACTTGATCTAGTGTCATTTAAGGTTGCTGTTTCCTTGTTGATTTTTTGTCTGGAAGATCTATCCAGTGATGTCAGTGGGTATTAAAGACCCCTACTATGACTGTATTGCTGTCAATCTCTCCCTTAAAATCCACCATATATATGCTTTTTATATATATGTAGTGACTTTCTTTGTCTCTTTTATGGCCTTTGTTTTAAAGTTCATTTTGTCAAATATGAGTATTAATACCCAGCCTTTATTTTCATTTGCATGAAATATTTTTTGCTATCCCTTCACTTTCAGCCTTTATGAGTCTTTTGTTCTGAGGTGGGTCTCTTGTAAACAGCATATATATGGTTTATGTTTTCTTATCCATCCAGCTACCCTATGACTTTTGACTGGAGCATTTAATCCACTTACATTTAAGGTTGTTATTGATAGGTATTTATTTATTGCCATTTTTATTCTTTATGCCTATGTTTCTCTATTTCTCTCTTTCTTCTTCTTACATCTGTCTCTTTAACAGTTCTTACAATTCTGGTTCTTAAAAAAAATGATAGCCTTGCTGAATAGAGCAGTCTTGGTTTCAGATCTTTGTCTTTCATTACTTTGAATATTTCATACCTTTTCCTTTTGGCCTGTAGTGTTTCTGTTGAGAAATCAGCTGACAGACATCCTTGTGGGAGCTCCTTTGTAGGTAACCGACTATCTCCTTCTTGCTGCCTTTGAAAGACAAAGAGATTCTCTCTTTGTCTTTAACCTTTGCCATTTTAACTATGATGTGTCTTGGTGTGGGTATCTTTGAGTTAACCTTGATTGAGACTCTCTGTGGTTTCTGAACATGTGTGACTTTTCCCTTCACCAGGTTAAGGAAGTTTTCTGTCATTATTTCTTCAAACAAGTTCTCTATCTCTGCTCACTTTCTTCTCCCTCTTGTACCCCTATGATACAGATGTTGTTACTTTTCATATTGTCCCAAAGTTCCCTTAAACTATCCTCATGCTTTTTATTTATTTATTTATTTTATAATTTTAAAAAATTATTATTATTTAATCTTCACCTGAGGATATTTTTCCATCGATTTTTAGAAAGAGTGGAAGTGGAAAGGATAAACAGAGAGAAGCATCGATGTGAGAGATTAGTTGCCTCCTGCACGAGCTCCAACCAGGGCCCAGGCCGGGGAGGAGCCTGAAACCGAGATATGTGCCCTGGACTGGAATTGAACCCAGAACCCTTCCATCTGCAGGCCAACACTCTATCCACTGAGCCAAACTAGCTAGGGCTATCAATTATTTTTTCTTTTTGTTGCTCTGATTGACTGATTTTTTTCTATCTTATCTTCTTATCTTCTAATTTGCTGATTTCATACTCTGCTTCATCTAACCTACTGTTCACTCCTTCCACTGTATTCTTTAATTCAGATATGTTATTTTTTATTTCCAACTAGTTGTTTTTCATGGTTTCTATGTCCTTTTTCATGCTGCTGAGCATTCTTAAAAACATTACTTTGAACTTTTTTTCTGATAAATTGCTTACCTCCATCTTATTTAGCTTTTTTTCCTGAAGATTCCTCCTGTTCTTTCATTTGGGGCCTGTTTCTTTGTTTTCCCATTTTTATTTGTTTCTATGTATTAGATAGAATTGCTATGACTCCCAGGCTTGGTAGGGTGGCCTCCTGTAGTGGGTGTTCTCAAAGACACAGTGGTGTAGTCTCCTTGATCTCTTGAGCTGAGTGTAGGAATGTCCCTTGTGTGGGTTATGTTTGCACTCCAGTTCTAATTGGGTCTTGACACCTGTTGCCCCATTTGTAGGTAGGCTCGGCCCTTGGGCTGGCTGCCTGTGAGACTCAACCCCAACCATGCCATGCAAACTGTTGCACAGGTGCTGACAGAACAAAACAAAATAAAACACAACAAAACAAAGCAAAAAACAACATGGAAAAAAAAAGCAACCCACCACTAACAAAAACAACAACAGAAAAAAAGAATAAAAAGAGAAAAAAAGAGGCAAAGAAGGAATAATAAAAGACAAGAGGCAAAAAGAACAAGAACATGAATAGAAAGAAGGAATAAAAAAATTAAAAGAAAAAATAATAAGCCTGGAGGATGGCTGAATTCAAGGCAGTCATTAGGGATGTTGGTGCCATTTTCAAAATAGGGAATCCACCCGGCCGGCGTGGCTCAGTGGTTGAGTGTCATCCTATGAACCAGGAGGTTGCGGTTTGATTCCCAGTCCAGGCTTATGCCTGGGTTGCGGGCTGGATCCCCAGTGTAGGGTGTGTAGGAGGCAGACAATTGATGATTCTCTCTCATTACTAATGTTTCTCTCTCTCTCTCCCTCTCCCTTCCTCTCTGAAATCAATAAAAATATATTAAAACAAAAACAGGAAATCACCAGAAGAGGATCAGAAAGAATTCAGGTCCTCCATATTGAAGCACAAAAGACACCTCCTACCTGCCACTCCTCCCGCCCCCCCCGGCAGGGGTGTCCAGCAGAGGACTAGATAAACAGTTTTGGAATCACTGGAGATGCCATAGAGTATAGGTCCCTCTTCTTTGAAGACACACCTCACCTACTTGTTCTGAAAGCTGTAGATGAGCAGGTTGAGCATGAGGGTCACAAGGTTGTAGGAGAGGGACACCACCTGCTTGCTCTCCAGGGAATAGCTGGCCTTGGGTCACAAGTGGATGGCCCCATTGTACCATAAAGCTGAATGAGCATGACCAGGTGGGAGGCACACACATAAAAAAAGTAATAATAATAAATAAAATAAAATATAGAATAGGAAAAGAAAAATGGCAAAAAGAATAAAAAAAGAAAAGAGAAAAAATAGAATAAGTAAAGGAAAGAGAGAAATAAGAGATATGAAAGGAAAAAAAAGAAGAAAGAAATAAAATAGGAAATAAAATATAAAAAAAGATTTAAAAAACCCAAAAAAGTGGAGTTTGCCCCCGCAGGTTTTGGTGCCTGCTACAAGCACGGCTTCCAGAGTCAATCCCTGTTTGTTAACTTGCTTACTCCTATGTGCAGCTTGGCCCCACACCCATGTAAACAGAAAGTCTTTCTCTGATAGTTTTGAGGTCAGGCTGTCTGAATATTTCAGTGTATCTTGTCAATCTCTCAGTTTATCAAATATATTTGGTGCACATACTGTTTGTCAATCATGTATTAAGTATTGATCAAATAAAGAGCATGGTCTGGCCTTCATGAGCTTATACATAGAATGGAGGAGAAAGAAAAAAAACCCAAGTGATCTTAAATGAAAAATCTATATATATAAAAGCCTAAGCAACCGAACAACCGGTCGACCGGTTGCTATGACATGCACTGACCACCAGGGAGCTGCCCCCTGGTGGTCAGTGCGCTCCACAGCCAACCTCCTGCGGTCCCGCCCCCCCCTGCCCCCCTCAGCTGGCTGGCCCTGATCAAGGCAGCCGGCCAACCTCCCGTGGCCTCTCCCCCTGGCCAGCTGGTCAACCTCCCACAGCCCCTGCCCCCACCAGCCAACCTCCCATGGCCCTGATCGGCCCCGAATTGCCGGCCAGGCTGAGGGACCCCACCCATGCACAAATTCGTGCACCGGGCCTCAAATAAAATGATAATTAATGGCAATGACAATGAAGGCAATGAAAAGGCAAAGGGTAGAGATTAGCAGGGTGGATGCAGATCTGATTAGCTGGGGTGACTCTGAGTGTGTGGCATTTGAGCTGAGACAAAAGGATAAGAAGGAGCCAACCCTGCAAAGATCACTGCAGGTAGAGGAACAGCAGGACTGCTTTTTTTGCTTCTGTTCTTAAGATCACTTAAGATTCAACTATCTACATCCCTGCACAGGACAGCTTTGGGTCTCAGATGGTCCCAAAACTACAGGGGGATCACCCTCCCTAAAACAACACTTTCCTATGTCCACTTCATTAACTTCCTATTTTTCCTATTGCATTAAATCATAAATCTTTCCCCCACTTTTTAATACTCATATAACCTATTCCCCACATACCACATCCCCACAGACTCACAAGTACTCATATATTACCTGGGAAAGAATCAGCTGCCCATGAAATGTATGCACAAATTTTCTTAAAAAGGAAAAATAGGTGTCATCTCCAAGTCTTCTGGCAAGGAACCGGAGAAGGAAATAACCCTGGAAAAAAGGAAGTAGAAGAAAAAAGATGCCTATCATGGATTAATCGGAAAAATGCTTACACAGTCAACCCTAACTTACCCACCAGCGCTTTATGCATATCTAGAATGTCCCATGTGATGTGTTCCAGGCTGCCCTTTATATTCTTTACTAGAGGCACGATGCATGAAATTCGTGCAAGAGTAGGCCTTCCTTCCCCCGGGCTGCTGGCATCGGCTTGCCTCTGGCACCCAGGACCCAGGACCTGGGCTTTCCTCTGGCTGCCAGCACCCAGGACCTGGGCTTCCCTCGCAGAGGGAGGCCCCGCCTACCTGCTGCAGCCAGCTGGTCAGTGGCCTGGGCCTCCCTCTGCGAGGCGGTCATGGGGCAATGGCCTGGTCCCTGACCAATCGCATTGCACCCACCTTGGCTGGCTTGGCGCCAGTGGGTGTCATAGTGTGGTCCCGGATGGTTGTCCGGGTGGTCATTCTGCTGTTCAGCTGTTTGGTCGATTTGCATATTATGCTTTTATTATATAGGATTTTAAATTTATGTTTATTGTTGAAAGCATTATAGATGTCCCTCTTTTTCCCCCTCATTGACCTCCTCCACCCAGATCTCACCCCCTCCCCAGGCCTTCAAAGCACTATTGTCTGTGTCTATGGGTTATGCATATCTATATATATAAAAGCCCAGCAACTGGAATGGTAGAACGACCAGGATGATCAGAATGACCAGTGGCTATGACACTCACTGCGGCAGCCA